>NW_004949099.1:36960781-36967328 GCF_000317375.1 Microtus ochrogaster | reverse complement strand
GACTTGGCTTCTTTCTCCCAGCATTCTGTTCTGTCTACTCCGCCTACCTAATTTTCTGTCCTATCAGGGCCAAGCAGTTTTCTTTATTAATTAACCAATGAAAGCAACAGATAAATACAAGACTCACCTCCATTACTACAGGAAAATGTGTCAAGAGCATAAAAGTTTAATCCTTACACTGAGAATTATGCAAACACTTTGACCAATTGCGTGAACCAGTTCCAACCACTTTACATTATCCTGATAAAGGATTGCTAACGACATCCTCAAAAATGTGGCATAAGCAGCAAAAGAAACAATTAGCAGGGTGAAGAGAAGGCTCTCAGGGTGGGGGAGGGGAATCTTTCCCAACAGGATTCATGAACTAAACAGAGAATTCTCAAAGGAAGAAATACAGATGGACAATAGATACCTAAAAGTGTGCTCAAAATATTTAGTCATAAGGGAAATAAATAGTTAAACATTTTTGAAATTCCAACTTACACCACTGAAAATAAAGTAAACATAACAATTCCTGGAAGAATCTTAGACATATACCCAAAGGATGCTCAATCATACTACAAGGGCATTTGTTCAACTATGTTCATAGCAGCATTATTTGTAATAACCAGAACCTGGAAACAATCTACGAGCAGGGCTTTTCCCATGATAGGATTTGGTATGACTTGGGCTTGTGCATTCTCTAACAACCACTGTGAGTCCATATATTCAGGTGCCCTGCGGTATCCAAAAGACAGAGTTCCCTTCCAGTCGTCCATCACATTTGGCTTTTAAACTTTCTACTCCCTCCTCTGTAATGTTCCGTGAGCTTTATGGGAAACAAAGCTGTGTTACATATGTCCCTTTTAGGGGTGAGCATTCTGCTTATTCTCTGCACCTTGACCACTTAGGAGTCCTATGTTAATCATCATCTACAGCAAGTTGAAGCTTCTCAAAGAAGGGTTGTGAGACACACTGATCTATGGATTCAACAATAGGTCTTTAAGACACAGTATACAATGTCCATTTAGCTAAGCAATAGTAATAGATTCTCCTCTTGGCCTATGATCTGTCAAACCGTAGGTTCTTAGCCCAATAATGGTGTCAAGTATGTGTTTCATCTTAGGAACAAAACTTAAATCTAATCAGAAAGTTATTGGTTGCTGCCAGGATGCTGCAGTCACTATTGCACCAGTGAGCATGTCTGGTGAGGACAGTCACAATTGCAGCTCCCAGGGGTCACAGCGGGATAAGACTGATGATGACTTTCCTTGTCCAGTAGTGTGCACAGCACCTTCCAGCACTGTGAAAGCTAAACAGTAGGGACGAGGCTTCTAGGTCAATACCAACTTGATTTTTTTCATGTCCTATGATTCAAATGTGTGGTCAGCAGCAATAGGGCCTTACCATAAAATTCTGGAGCATTGTCCACAATAGCTAAGCTATAGAACCAACCTAGTTTTCCAGCAACAGAGGAATGGATAAAGAAAATGTGCATCTGTGTACAATGGAATTTTTCAGCCATAAAGAAGACAAAGTTATGGCATTTGCAGGAAAATGTATGCTAGTGGAGGTAATTATATTAAGTGGATTAAACCAATCTCACCATGAAATGTAGCATAGGTTTCTCATTTGTGATCCTTAGATTTGAGACAGATGCATAAGCTCAGGTTGCATACATGGCATGAAAATAGAAGTAAAATCTTTTAGAGGAAAGAGGGATGGATGGGAGGCCTAGGCGAGAGAAAGGGCAAAGTCAAGGAGTATGTGGAAAATAGGCTCAGCATGGATTATTTAGGATATGAAAATACCCTGTGTAATTGTACCATGAGCAATGAATAACACAATGAGAGTTCTGAAAAATAATAAAGTAAAATAGAACTTCCAAAAGCGTTCTGAAGAGTAATCAAGAATGGTGACAATAGCCTATAATGTTTGAGAGTCTGTGGGACCTGCAGCTCCAAAAAGAGGTATTCTGCATTCCTGGCACTGGGCTTTTATTTGTTAGACTCTGCATAGTAGGGACACCGTTGCCCTATTGTAGGGTATATCCATTTTATCTCTTTTGTGTGTATATATAGATATATTTTAGAAATCCTATATCATAATATGTTTCTATGATTTTTCAAAACACCTTTAGTATTATTTATCCATCCTATAATACTTCTCTAACCCTAGCCTCCTCTCCCTGACCCCAATATAACACTTTCTGTATAATTATTCCCATTTAATCCTTTATACCACTGCATTATATTGTTCCTCCTTTGAAAGCCTCTTCTCCTGGCCCCTTAGAAATTCCTGACCTCTATAGTTGTTACGAATAAAACACAAATCTGAAGATTCAATGCTAACATCCACAACTGAGAAAAATGTGCGACCTTTGTCTTCCTGGGTCTGGATTACCTCATTTAGAATGACTGTTTCCAGCTCCCCTCATTTACCTGAAAACTTTATAGTTCCATCTTTCTTAACAGTATAATAATCACCTCTTGTGTAGTTATGCATTTTCACTAATCATTCATCAGTTGATGGACATCCGGGCTTCTTCCCCCTCCTGGCGACTGTGAGCAGAGCAGCAATGAGCATGGAAGAGCAGTGTCTCTCGATTAGGGTGTGGAGTCCTTTGGGTAAATGCCCAGGAGTGGTCCAGCCTGATCACGTGGTAGACATTATTTTAGCTTTCTGGGAACCCACACTGATGTTTACAGTCACTGCTCCAGTGTGCACGCGTCCTGGCAATGAATAAGTGCTTCCCTTTCCCACATCCAGCCCAGCGTTTGTTGCTGCTTGGTTTCATTGCTGCTTCTGTTTTCTTCTGCATTAGTCATTCTGACTGGAGTGAGACAGAAATCTCAAAGAATTTTAACTTGCATGGCTAAGGATCTCTTAAAAGATTTTCTCTTTTTTTTTTTTGTTCAGTTGTCCATTTCCTTTCCTTTTGGAGGAGGTATTTTCTTTTTTGTACAGTTTTCTGTGTATTCTAGATATTAACTCTGTCAGATGTATAGCTAGCTGGTAGAGAGTTTTTTTCCATTCCATGGGCTGCCTTTGCTGTACAGAAGCCTTTAGTTTCATGAGGTCCCATTTATTAATTGTTGCCACAATTAATGTCTATACATTGTAGTTCTGTTCAGATAGCCTTTTCCTTTTAAAAGTCTTGGCCATTGAAGTCAAGCATGATCCATCCTTTCTGCCCTATCAGATTCAGGATATGAAGTCTTAGGTTAAGGTTCTTGACTCATGTGGATTTGAGTTTTGTGCAGAATCAGCAATCAGGACCTAGCTTTGTTCTTCTACATGTACCTGTCCAGTTTGACCAGAACCATGTGTTAAAGATGCTGTCTTTTCTCCAAACTGTATCGCTGGCCTCTTTGTCAAAAACAAGGTAGCTTTTTTAGTCTGTTTTTATGCCGATACTATATTGTTTTATTACTATAGCTCTGCAGAATAACTTGAAATCTTGGATTGTGATGTTCCCTGCAGGTTTCTTTGTTTTGTTTTTGTCGTTGTTCAAGATTGTTTGGGCTGTCCTAGGATTTTGTGTTTCTAGATGAAAGTTAAGATTATTTATTAGATTCCTGTGAAAACTCTGTTAAAATTTTAAAGTTATCCATTGACTCAGCAGATTGCTCTTGGTAGGCTGGCCATTTATACAACATTAACCCTGCTAATCCACAAGCAGGGGAGATCTTTCCTTCTTCTGGTATCTTCCTCGATTTCTGTCTTAGATGTCTTAAAGTTTTGAACTAGACTTTAAGTAGCAGTTTTTCAAAGATCAGAAGATTTCAGTCACAGCTGGCTTGAGTACATGGGTGATTTATTCATCGAGCAGAAAAAAGGAAGTGGTTATATCACATCACTGTGTTTCCCGTTCCTTCCTCAGGAGGAAGAGATGGACGCTGAAGGACTGGACCATCTGATCCTGCAGAGAGAGAAAACATTCCCTCAGCTGCACCAGTGAAGCAGCTTAAGATTCTTGTACTTTTTCTCATCTGTGTGAGTTCTGCTGTACGGTCCTCTCTGCCCCCTGGCAACCCTGTACCCCACTGTCTGCTTCCTTCCATCCTTCTGTCCTGTGTCTCTATATTTATGTTGACACCTCTGGATAAAGAGTGACGGGGTGGTAGAACAAAGTCCAACAGAAGACGGCCCTGGATAAAATATAATATCAAAGAGAACAAAGTTGTAAGGAGAAATGGAAAGCTAGGAAAATGGGTGGATCCGTGGGTAGATCCACGTCAGGTGTGTGGGTGAACAGAAAATCTTTTAGCCTTTCCAGGGAGCTAGATGTAAAACCAAGTCCTTGTGCGTGTTCCCTCTGCAGGACTTTGCAGCCAGATTTGTTCTGCTGGTTCATATGAGGAGTGGTAGACAATACACTGACATGACATTTCAGGAGGAAATACAGTTTGATGTGACTTTTATTGTCCTTCTTTGACCTCATCAGAGGGCTGGAAAACCATAGCTATGGTGTGGGAGGCTGAAACCTATCAAGATGATATGCCTAAGCTCCCAGGGCACAGGACCATTTCAGGTTCTAATGTAAGCTCTGAGCTCTCTGATGGATGTTCTTTCATAAATGTTTTAAAACAAACTTTACATACAGTACTTTTTTAAATTTTAGTTTCTTAATATAAACAGTATGAGCTAGTTTTGATCCCCTCCAAAAAAAATCTCATGTCTAATTTTTCTGTAAATTTTAAAACCCTTTGTTAAAAATGGACTATCATTTTTATCTCAAATAACCTCATTAATTGATATTAATTGCCCCAAGGTTAAATTGGATCCTTAGAGGCTAGGCACAAAGGCCAAGCAGAAGCAGATGGGCAGTCCCAGATCCAGCAGCTCAACTTGAGCCATCTAAGCTTGTGAAATGGATTTAGGTGACTGAAGGATCCTGGAGCCCTCCGCTGCCTTGGGGAGCAGAAGTAACTGGGCTCTGATAAAAGAGTAACAGGCCATCAAACCCTTCATGCAATAGTTCATGGTTAACAGAATACAACCACAAAGCAAAGAGATTAAATATATTTTCCAAAGAGATAGTAAGTGTATTGAGCTCAAAGTATATGGAGTTGATTTTTTTTTCAGAATTGCAATTTGAAATAAGGTGTGTTTAATGTGCCATAAAATAAAATCAATATTGAGATATTTTTAAAGCAAACCATGACAGTTAAGGGTTAGAGAAGGCAGTGTCTGTTAATTAAGTACTCAATGGTTGGGTAATGAAACCTGCTGTCATTGTGGAGAGCCCAGAGCCGCAGGCTTTGCAGATGCCAGGTCCTGAACTGTGTTTTCCTGTGAGCACAGCAGCAGCAGGTGAAAGGCACTAGATCCAGACTGCATGCTTAGATCCAAGCCAATCAGAGATCCTTGGAGAAAGAGTCTGTGCTTCCTGAACAGGAAAACTATTGGGATGCCAGTACAGAGCGCTTAGCTTGCTGCAGCCACACCACTGTGGGGACCTTAGATATAAAGGAGCCAGCGTAGTGCCCAGTATTTTCCCGTCTCCCTGTGCATGCTGCCCAGCTGGTCTCTGGTTTGAGCAGCTTTTGCTTGCGGGATGCCTTTTCAGGCAGCAACTGAAGCTGAGGCCATGGGAGAGACAGAAAGCTAAGTTTCAATATCTGAACCCCAACAATCACAGGGATGCTTAGTTATATTGGCTATTCTGTAAAACATGTAAATTAGCTACCGAGGAAAGTCGCTTGATTGCAGAGGCCTCCCCAAAGCACAGCAGCTCAACTACTTGAACAACAGTGCAGAAGTAATGACAGTAAGTCTGGACAAGCATTTCTTAGAACTCGGATAACAGAAAAGAAAGCCTGACCCAGCTCCTCCCACAGGTTTTTTCAGAGAAGTCGGGTTAGGGGCTAAGACACCCACTAGCGCCACTGTCCTTTCCCCTGGGTTTGTTCTAGCAAGCGTCAGGGATAAACAGGACATCATCTGCAATTAAACACAAGCTCTGAATATTTCAGCAAGATGTAACAATTGCTCCCCGCACTAAAAACAGCTACTGCCCTGAGGCATGGGCTCCATGTGACAGGAGACCTGGCTACTAGGATGGGCTCAGGTGATCAGAATCCTCATGCCTCTAAGAACACAAACAGCTCCTCTCTGGTCCATAAGGAAAGTTCCCTTCTCCTGGCATTGTGGGAATTGTCTGGGAAAGGCTGGATTAAAATAAATTCGCTGTTGCTCAAGGGTGCCTTAAATTACAAACCATAGATTGCTTTACTTCTGCTACCTCTGCTTCCCTTCCCAAAACAAAAATATTATTTGTTTCCAGTTACTTAGGTAGCACCTTGTCCCAGCACTCAAGACCCAGAACAGGAAGATCATGGAATTAAGGGGTGTTTAATACATTAGAAATTGTTCAAATTTGTAGAAATAGAAGGCGATTGAATGTTGTTTGCAGAATCCTAGTTCAAAACGTGTAATACAATTAAAAACTTGTTATTTGCAGATGATATGATAGTATACATAAGCGACCCCCAAAACTCCACCAAAGAACTTTTACAGCTGATAAACACCTTTAGTAATGTGGCAGGATACAAGATCAACTCCA
>NW_004949099.1:36955638-36958356 GCF_000317375.1 Microtus ochrogaster | reverse complement strand
GAGGGGGGGAAGGGTGGGAGGAGGGGGAGGGAAATGGGAGGCTGGGAGGAGGTGGAAACTTGTTTTTTTTTTTCCTTTTCTCAATAAAAAAAATAAAGGATGGTTAAGAAAAAAAAACAATTAAAAACTTGTTTCAGTTGTAGACAGATGATGAATTTCCCAAACCCTCTGGGCTTAAAGAGCTGACTCAGTGTTTATTACATGTCTATTCATTGATCTGGGCTCACCTGGGTAGATCTCAGGTTATTATCACTCTGTAAACACAGACCTTATTTAGCTTGTGACTTATCTGTTTATCTAAAGGTGCTCTGAGGAAAATTAAAGAGGCACATAAGATACAAATTAGTGGGAAGCCGTCGAGCACTGAGTCCTAGGGTGATGCCACAGTCCAAGTGTGCTCTACTGTGCCGTCAGATGTGCTCAGTAAGGGGAATGCTCTACTTTCTCCATCCCATCTCTGCTATAAAAACAGTAATGGGAAAAGCTTGCTTTAAAGAAAGGAAAAGTCCCCCCAGATGTCAGGCAGTGGTGGCACATGCCTTTATCCCAGTACTTGGGAGAGAGATCTGTGAGCTCAAGATCAGCTTGTTCTACAGAGCATGTTCCAGAACAGCCAGAACTCCACAGGGCAACCTGTCTAGGGAAGAAAAAAAAAAAGTCCACCTGGAATTACTATATAAATTCTTCTCTGGGCAGTGAATTTGTAAATATGGCAACACGTGAAACCGAAACCTGCATAAAGATAACGAGTTTGGATGTGGTCAGGAAATGATAGGCTCAGTTGTAGGCTCTCTGGAGGTTACATTGTAATGGCCGTGTGTAGGTAAGAGCCCACTTATGCCTGAAATCTTTGCAAGTAAATCTCACAGGAAGAAAATACAGTAGCAATTTCAAGGAGATGGTGTTGGGAGAAATAGGTGGGATGATGGTAACCTGAAAATTTCAGATCAAAGAGAAGTTCTGGAGATCCAATGAGCATCGTGGTGATGACAACCAATAGTATGATATAATAGTGTGATATGAATTTGTTTAGGAAGACCTTAGGTGTTCGTACTACATAGACCCAAATAAATGCCACTGTCTTTAGCAATGGATGTGCTAACTAACCTGTGATCATTTCCTAGTATATACATACATCAGCTCACCACATCTGGTATCTTAAGTATACAAAAATGTATTTGTCAATTATACATCAGTGAAGCCAAAGAGGAAAGACAAACAGCAGATATGGGGCAGAACCACATCTTCTAATCAATGAGTAAAACCTGATAACTCTCTGAACATCAGAGCTAAGCTCAGTGTCCCTGACTGGCCTCCTCTGTATATTGCCACTCATAAAAATTGTGGGAAGGAGATGCATATGTAGGCTCAATGGAAGTTCCCTATATGGGGCCCTCCCTGCTCTTGCCTGATATGTCCCTTTAGTTCTGCTTTCTATCATTTTACATAGCAAAACTATAATTCTAATAGAGCAGAATCATTAGTTCCGTGGATCATCCTAGCAACTTAAAAATCCTCAGGAGTGATGGGATCCTGGGAGTCTGCAGACAGAAGATGATAAGTAAGGGCATCCTTGGGAACTCCTGAACCTGAAGCTTGAGTCTGAAATGAGGACAGCGTTTTAGAGGCATGGGCTGAACTTGCAGAACAATTTTAATTAGTAAATGAAATGTTTTTGGCTATGGCTTTCTAGAACAGCCATAAGACACATTTGGGGGATGGCTGAGGACACAGATCTCTCGGTAGCTGCCTACTTAATGGCGAGACTGAAAACGACCAGCTAGTTCCTCTGGAAACCTGGGGAAATTGGTACATGGGTGTGGAAAGAGGTCCAACTGGTTGACTAAAGTTACCATATGAAGAAGAAGAGACTTGGTCAGTCATCCTCGTCAACTCAGACCATGAAACCCAATATGGACAAGTTCAATAGAAACGCCTGGGTTAAAGTTCCAGAGTCTAATAGTGCCCCAATAACTATGTCCTAAGAGCCGGACAGATGATGCTTCTCTCTCTCTTTCTTAAAGCCGAAAGGGGAAGGGGGGCTGATGGAAATGGACAGGAAAGGCACTTCATGCCAAAAGAGTCACCCATAGGGACATGGAATGTAAGAGCATAGTTGGGGAAAAGGCTCGCTCATGCGTGAGCTCAGTCACTTCAGGTGGGATGTCATTGGATCGGTAGAAACTCATTGAATGGAAACATAAAAACTTGTAGTAAATGGATGCAGGTGGAGAGGGAAAACATGCAGCAGCTATAGAATTAGTACCAGGAAAAAAAAAAAAACTCCAACCCAAAGAAGCTGGTTACAAAAACAGAAACACAGACAATAGATGATCTCACAGCAGCATATCCCCCCCCAAAAAAAAAAAGGAAAAACACACACAATAACATCACTAACAACGAAAACTAAAATAACAGGAGATAGCAATCACTGGTCATTAATATCCCCTAATATAAATGGACTTGACTTACCTATAAAAAGACACAGGCTAACAGATTAACTACTAAAACAGAATCCATCCTTCTGCTGCATAAAAGAAACACACCTGGACAGAAGCAAGCGGCGGCGGCGGGGACCGGCGTGGAGGCAGAGGCAAGCGGCGGGGTCCAGAGGGGTCCGGCGAGGCAGCAGCGGGGACCGGCACAGCTGGCACGAGGCGGGGAAGGGCACGCAAAAAGGAGAGCAGACATCCCACTGCGGTTGGATCAAAGAGGTAG
>NW_004949099.1:36939609-36949623 GCF_000317375.1 Microtus ochrogaster | reverse complement strand
TAAATAAATTAAAAAAAAAAAAAAAAGAAACACACCTCAACCTCAAAGACAGATGTCAACTCAGAGTAAAAGGTTGGGAAAAAATAAATTTTCCAATCAAATGGACCGAAGAAACAAACAGTTGTAGCTATCCTAATATCTAACAAAAGAGCCTTCAAACTAAAATCAATCAAAAGAGACAAAGAAGAACATTTCATATTAGCCACAGAAAAAAATCCATCAAGGGAAAATCTCAATACTGAATATCTATACCCCCAAAAACAAGGGCACCCTCAAATGTAAAAGAAACACTTCTAAATCTTAAATCACACATTAAACCACACACACTAAGAGTGGGAGACTTCAACACCCCTACTCTCACCACTGGACAGGTCTACCAAACAGAAAATTAACAGAGAAATAAGGGAAATAACAGATTTTATGACTCAAATGGACTTAACAGACATCTATAGAACATTCCATCCAAACATAAAAGAATATACCTTTTCTCAGCACCTCATGAAACCTTCTCAAAAACTGACCACATACTCAGTAACAAAGCAAACCTCAACAGATATTAAAAAAATTGTAATAAACCCATGTATCTTATCAAATCACCATGGCTTAAAATTAGAATTCAACGGCAACACTAATACCAGAAAACCCACAAACACATGGAAATTAAATAATGCTCACCTGAATCATCAATGGGCCAAGGAAGAAATAAAGCCAGAAATTAAAGACTTCCTCAAATTCAATGAAAATGACCACACAACATATGCAAATTTATGGGACACAATAAAAAAAATGGTAAGAGGAAAGTTCATAGCACTAAATGCCTATATAAAGAAGATGGAAAAATCCCACACTTGTGAATTAACAGAACATTTGAAAGCTCTAAAACAAAAAGAAGCAAACTAACCCAGGAGAACTAGACCACAGAACATATTCAAAATGAGAGCTGAAATCAACAAAATAGAAGCAAAGAAAACAATACAAAGAATCAATGAGATAAAGTGTTGGTTCCTTAAGAAAATAAACAAAATAGACAAACCTTTATCCAAACTAACCAAAAGGCAGAGAGAGCATACCCAAATTAATAAAATCAGGTTCTGGCTATGACAAACAATGCTGCTAAGAACATAGTTGAGCACATGTCCTTGAGATATGATTGAGCATCCTTTGCATATATACCCAAAATGGTATTACTGGGTCTTGAAAAAGGTTGTTTCCTAATTTTCTGAGAAATTGCCACACTGACATCCAAAGGAACTGCACCAGCTTGCACTACCTCCAGCAACACAGAAGTGTTCCCTTTATCCCACAACCTCTCCAGAATAAGTTGTCATCAGTGTTTTTTTATCTTGGCCATTCTTACAGGTGTAAGATGGAATCTCAGATTTATTTTGATTTGCATTTCTCCGATGACTAAGGATGTTGGACATTTCCTTAAGTGTCTTTCAGCCATTTTAGATTCCTCTGTTGAGAGTTCTCTGTTTAGGTCTGTACCCCATATTTTATTGGATTATTTGTTCTTTTGATGACCAATTTCTTAAGTTCTTTGTATATTTTGGAGATCAGCCTTCTGTCTGATGTGGGGTTAGTGAAGATCTTTTCCCATTCTGTAAGCTGTCATTTTGTCTTGTTGGCCGTGTCCTTTGCTTTACAGAAGCTTTTCAATTTCAGGAGATCTCACTTATTAATTTTTTTCTCTCAGTGTCTGTGCTGCTGGAGCTATATTTAGGAAGTGGTCTCCTGTGCCAATGCGTTCAAGCGTACTACCCACATTTTCTTCTGTAAGGTTCAGTGTGGCTGTCTTTATGTTGAGGTCTTTGATCCATTTGGACTTGAGTTTCATTCACTGGGATAGATTTGGGTCTATTTTTATTCTTCTACATGTTGATATGCAGTTATGCCAGCACCATTTGTTAAATATGCTTTCTTTTTTCCATTTATAATATTTTTGCTTCTTTGTCAAAAATCAGGTGTTTGAAGGTGTATGGATTAATATCCAGGTCTTCGATTCGGTTCCATTGGTCCTCCTGTCTGTTGTTATGCCAATATCAGGCTGTTTTCAGTAATATATCTCTGTAGTAGAGTTTGAAGTCAGGGATTATGATGCCTGCAGAAGTTCTTTTATTGCACAGGATTGTTTTGGCTATCCTGGGTTTTTTGCTTTTCCATATAAAGTTGAGTATCATTCTTTTGAGGTCTGTGAAGAGTTTTGCTGGGATTTTGATGGACATTGTATTGAATCTGTAGATTGCTTTTGGTAAGATTGCCATTTTTACTATGTTAATTCTGCCTACCCAAGAGCATGGGAGATCTTTCCACTTTCTGGTGTCTTCAACTCTTTTCTTCAAAGATCAACAAAATCAGAAATGAAAGGGGGGACATAACAACAGATTCAGAGGATTCTCTGATTATCCAGAGAATAATCAGGTCATATTTGGAAAACCTGTACTCTACAAAACTGGACAACTTAAAGGAAACTGACAACTTTCTGGATATCAAAATTAAATCAAGACCAGATAAGCAATTTAAATAGACCATTATCTGCTAAAGAAATGGAAACAGTCATCAAAAGTCTCCCAAACAAAAAAACAAACAAACAAAAAACAAACAAAACAAAAAAAAAGGCCAGGACCAGGTGGTTTCAGGTCAGAATTCAACAAGATTTCCAAAGAAGAACTAATACCAACTCCTCAAATTATTCCACACAATAGCAACAGAAGGAACATTGCCAAACTTTTTTTTATGAGATTGCAATTACTCTCATATCCAAACCACATAAAGAAGAAACCACTAAGAAAGATGATTATAGACCAATCTCACTTATAAACATTAATGCAAACATACTCAATAAAATACTTGCAAACAAAAAAAAATACTTGCAAACAGAATCCAAGAATACATCAGAAAAATCATCCACCATGATCAAGTCAACTTCATCCCACAGATGCATGGATGGTTCAACATATGAGAATCTGTCAATGTAAACCACCATATAAACAAACTGAAAAATAAAAACTACATGATCATCTAATTAGGTGCTGAAAAAGCCTTTGACAGAAATCAAAACTGCTTCATGATAAAGGTCCTGGAGAGAGCATAGATACAAGGAATACACCTAATCATAATAAAGGCAATATACAGCAAGACAGCAGCCAATATAAAACTAAATGGACAGAAACTCACAGCAATCCCACTGAAATCAGGAACAAGACAAGGTTGTCCACTCTATATATCTATTCAATATAGCTCTTGAACTTCTAGCTAGAGCAATAAGACAACAAAAGGAGATCAAAGGAATACATATTGGAAAAGAAGATATCAAACTCTCATTATTTGCTGATGATATGATAGTTTACATAAGTGACCCCAAAAATTCTACCAAAAAACTTCTACAACTCATAACACTTTCAGTAATGTAGCATGATACAAAATTACTCAAAAAAATCAGTATCCCTCCTTTACAAAGATGATAAATGGGCTGAGAAAGAAATCAGAGACACATTACCCTTCACAGTAGCTACAAATAGCACAAAATATCTCAGAGTAACTCTAACCAAACAAGTGGAACACCTGTATCACAAGAACTTTAAATATTTGAAGAAAGAAATTGAAGAAGATACCAGAAAATGGAAATACCTCCCATGTTCTTAGGTGGGTAGAATTAACATAGTAAAAAACTCTACAGATTCCATGCAATGTCCATCAAAATTCCATAAAAATTCTTCAAAGACCTCAAGAAAACAGTACTCAACTTCATATGGAAGGGCAAAAAACTCAAGATTGCCAAAACAATCCTGTACAACAAAAGAACCTCAGGAAGCAGCACAATTCCTGACTTCAAACTCTACTATAGAGCTACAGTACAGAAAGTAGCTTGGTATTGGCATAAAAACAAACAGGAGGACCAATGGAACCAAATTGAAGACCTAGATATTAATCCAAACACCTATGAGCACCTGATTTTTGACAAAGAAGCAAAAAATATAAAATAGCAAAAAGAAAGCATATTTAACAAATGGTGCTGGCATAACTGGATATCAACATGTAGAAGAATAAAAATAGACCCAAATCTATAACCGTGCACAAAACTCAAGTCCAAATGCATCAAAGACCTCAACATAAAGTCAACCAGATTGAACCTCATAGAAAAGAAAGTGGGAAGTACACTTGAATGCATTGGCACAGGAGACCACTTCCTAAATATAACCCCAGCAGCACAGACACTGAGAGAAAAAAATTAATAAATGGAGCTGGGCGATGGTGGCGCACGCCTTTAATCCCAGCACTCGGGAGGCAGAGGCAGGTGGATCTCTGTGAGTTCGAGACCAGCCTGGTCTACAGAGCTAGTTCCAGGACAGGCTCCAAAGCCACAGAGAAACCCTGTCTCGAAAAAGCAAAAAAAAAAAAAACTGTAAAAAATTAATAAATGGGACTTCATGAAACTGAGAAGCTTCTGTAAAGCAAATGGCATGGTCAACAAGACAAAATGACAGCCTACAGAATGGGAAAAGATCTTCACTAACCCCACATCAGACAGAGGGCTGATCTCCAGAATATACAAAGAACTCAAGAAATTGGTCATCCAAAGAACAAATAATCCAATAAAATATGGGGTACAGACCTAAACAGAGAACTCCCAACAGAGGAATCTAAAATGGCTGAAAGGTACTTAAGGAAATGTTCAACACACTTAGCCATCAGAAAAATGTGAATCAAAACAACTTTGTGATTCCATCTTACACCTATAAGAATGGTCAAGATCAAAAACACTAATGACAACTTATGCTGGAGAGATTGTGGGGTAAAGGGATCACTTCTGTATTGCTGGTGGGAGTGCAAGCTGGTACAGCCCTTTTGGATGTCAGTGTGGCAATTTCTTAGAAAATCAGGAAACAACCTTTCTCAAGACCAAGCAATACCACTTTGGGTACATACCCAAAGGATACTCAATCATGTCACAAGGACATGTGCTCAATTATGTTCTTAGCAGCATTGTTTGTCATAGCCAGAATTTAGAAACAACCTAAATTCCCCTTGACTGATGAATGGATAAGGAAAATATGGTATGTTTCAGAATGGAGTACTACACAACAGAAAAAAATAATGACATCTTGAGATTTGCAGGACAATGGATGGGTGTAGAAAACATCATATTGAATGAGGTAACCCAGACCCAGAAAACAAATATTATATGTATTCACTCATAAGTGGCATTTAGACATAAAGCAAAGAAAGCCAGCCTACAAATCACAATCCCAGAGAACCTAGACAATAATGAGGACCCTAAGAGAGACACACATGGATCTAATCTACATGGGAAGTAGAAAAAGACCAGATCTCCTGAGTAAATTGGGATCATGGAGATCATAGGAGAGGGTAGAAGGAAAGGGAAGAGGAAGGGGGGAGCAGAAAAAATGTATAGCTCAATAAAATCAATTTTAAAAAGAGGAAAAAATAGTGGATGCTTTAAAGGAACTTGTTATGTGAATAACAGCAAAGAATTCTATATACTAAATCTATTTAATAAAATTTGCATTTTGTCCATCAAAAAAGAATTATGGGTTAATTTAAGTTGTAAGAACTAGTTAATAATAAGCCTCACTAAAATACGCCAAAAAGTTTATAATTAACATAAGCCTCTGTGTGTTTCTGTGATTCTGAACAGCTGTGGAACTAGTCAGAACAGGAATTTCTATCTATAATACTGAGATATTGCCTGAAGTGTTACATATCAAGCTAACTTTCAAATGTTGTTCTCTCAAGTAACATTTGCATCTATGTGTATACATATATAGATATCAAATTGTCAACAACCATTAATATTAATGGTAGTTGTACGAGTATTGAGGATCCCATCCAGTTAACTTCTATTTCAAAATATTCACGATAAGAAGTTGAAAGGGCTTCCAAAGGGGTAAGCAGCGTACGGGCTTCCATGGGACATGTGAATCTCCTCAGTGCCCATCCACAGGGCAGAGGCTGTCCCGAATGCAGCAGCCACCAAGGTGAGACACCAAGAATCACTGGAGGTACCAGTAGAAGATTGGCTATCATCTTCTTAAATTTGCTGTTGATTCATGCCACACAGTTCAGGATTAGCAATGGAGATGTATGTGGGGTGCTAGACCCCTAAACCTCTCAGGATCCAGAAGGAACACTATAGCAAATGAAAACTGAATAAAAGGGATCCAGGGGTAAAAGGAACACATCAGCTCACGTAAGTGTTTCCATCATATCCCGTTTATTCTTCCAAAGTTCTCGCTACGTTTCCTCGATGCTGTTCAATGTCCATTCGATCCCACAAGGTTTCCAGTTTATATACCCACACAGACACAGTTAATCATTCTTTAGGCAGTAACAAGGATACAGGCACGCATTTCACAGGGTCAAAAATCAGAATCTGGTGGCAGAGCAGGCACCCTTTGGCTTGTTCATGTCTCAGATGAGGCAAGGCTGTGAAGTGCCTGGACTTATCCAAAGGGGGTGAAGAAGGTAAGGGCTATGGTTTTTTTTTTCTTTTTTTAATAATTTAAGTAATTTTTGTGATTTATTTAACTTTTATTTTATGTGCATTAATGTGAGATTGTCAGATTCCCTGGAACAGGAGGTACAGACAGTTGTGAGCTGCCATGTGGGTGTTGGAAATTGAACCTGGGTTTTCTGCAAGAGCAGTCAGTGCTCTTCACCACTGAGCCATCTCTAAGAGGGGAAAAGGGAGCTTGCATGTCAACTACATTTGTGTGGTTAATGAAGCAAGATGTTTGTAATTGGTAAGTGCAGAAAAAGAGGGAAGGAAGACAGCACTGCTGTTGCACCCCCTGCACGATTTCCCTTGGTTCCCTGGGAACACAAGGCTGTGGTAACCATGACAACCAAGGGGAGCCACTGAGGAAAGGTCTGGTGCTTGATTTGCATGGGAATTTTTGCTAGCTGAATGGAAAGGAAGTTCTTTGTACTAGGTCAAAGTGAAAAGCTACTCCTATGTAAATATCAGAAACTGCCACTTCCAGCCCCAGGCTAAGTGGTGCACTCAGAGCCCCTGATGCCCTGGTGTGAAGAAATTCCTTTCTCTGGGGCTGGTTTAGTGGTTCAAGCTTTTTTCCTGTATCTCTCAGGGCAAAGGCACAAACAGTTGATTTCCTAGACTAAGATTTTGTGTTGAATGAAACCTGGGTGAAGGTAAGTACAAAATATTAATAGCTTGTTAGGGAAGAGCAAAGATCAGTAGGCTTGCGCTCTCCTGAGTCAGCTGTTAGAGAATTCAGGGCCACCTGGTCCTGCTTATCAGTAAGGGAAGACGTGCTGTCTCTCCTACTAAGTGCCTATCTTTTGAGATTCTTGTGTGGTCTATTTGCAAGGCTCCTCTTCTTGCTGAACATTCTGCCATAAAGATTAACTGTGGGGAGGCTTGCTTTATGTTGATTTGAATATGAGAACAAAGGTTTCTTTGACTGAGTGAATACTTTCACACCGGGGTCCCACAGTGTGGGGAAAAGTCATCCTGTTAGCAGGACAGAAAACATTTATACTCAATAACTGATTAGTGTACTGCTGACTCTTTCAGAATGAAGGGGGAAATGCGATGGTTTCACAAGGGTTTTACAGAAATGACAGTGACTATTCAGAAGAGAAGCATCCCCAATATTGCAAATCAGCTTTTCTCACTGGGCTACTCCCATGGGTTAGCCTAGAAACCTGTGAGCTGTACTTGTCACTGTTCAGTCTTATGGACAACAGCAACCAGCCACCTGTTAGAGGCCCTCATCAGCCTCAGACCACTCATAGTATCCCACACAGTAGCCATTGGGTCCAAGGTCTTGGTAGTACAGATATTGGGAGACATAAAAATGCTGTTGGAAGGGCACAAACTACCAGAGGAAATATGAGTAAGTACTGGGGATCAAAGTGACAATAGGTAACAATGTCACCCTGTCTGTCTGAATTTGCTTAAGAAGATCTTAAATGTCCTAACACCACACACACACACACACACACACACACACACACGCACACACACAGCACCTGTGTTAGGTAACAGAAGGTGTTGTTAACCTGATTGTGGTAGTCATTGCCCAATGCATTTCCATGTAAACTCAAGATAGTGTAATGTAAATATACATGATTTATTTGTCAATTATACATCAATAAATCCGAAGACAGAGGAGTCCAATAGAGAGAGGGATGGGTAGAGGGACCACATCATGCAATTCTGTTATCAAATCAGACTCTAGGATTCTAAGAATAGACAGAGAAGCTGATGTGATTCCACATATGCACAAAGGGGATCCTGTATAGTCTCTGGCATATAAGATATTCTCATTATATAAGAGTAATGAGTGAATAAATGAATAAATAAGTATATATGTGGACCAGTATTATCCTATGTATAACTGTTGGCTGCCTACCTAAAATTCTGTGGACATCTCGTCCACATAAGAACTTTCCAAGTGTCTTTGTAATGGTGGATAAAAATGCAGCCCCATGTCCATGAAGAATTCTTGATTTATAAGTATATTTTCGTCATCTGACAAACTGATTTCTGTTTAGCACTGCAAGGGATGTCATTCCAGCCCCAATTATTATGCCAAACATTTATTACAGCACATTGTTCGTGGTCATTGTTGGGCTCACCTGGGTGCCAGAACCTGCAAGGAAGGAAAGAGCATCAGGTGTTTCCACAGTAATGCTGGAAAAGAGAAAGCAAGAGTAAGCAAGCCTGGGGATAAGGTTGGAATCTGTGGAAATCAGATTTTAGTATGGACAAATCAACCGTTCTCCACCACTCATATCTGACCTTTTCCTGGAAAACAGGGCCCACCGTATTTAATATTCTCTCAGCTTGTTATTTAACTGTTCTCCCAGCACACATCCCAAGGCTACTTCATCCCTAGGTCTTGGTACCCAGCCAGAGACTATCATTCCATGTGCCTATTTATGTGCTGAAAGGGTCTCTCCTTATTCTCCTGTTTTAATAAAATTATTTTGTCATTTTACTTCAGTTTTAATGAGAAACTGAAGAGCTAATTAAAATATCTAGATAATCTATTTATTTCTGTCAACTAAAAGAAATAAGTTAAAATCCTGGATTCCTATTTTTCTTCTCTGAAATCTGACAATGACAATAACATCACTACCTATTTCTCACAGAGAAATCTGATAGAATATGGGAATATACTACTATATTAGAGTTTTACATAAATTGTAAATATGATACAATATCAAATTGGGGCTTTTGATACATGAGGAATAATCAGTTATGATATTGACATTAATTTTTATTATAAAGATATAAATGTGATGTGGGATTCCTGTCTGTGTGCTATGATTACCATTAAGGAATAAAGAAAACTGCCTTGGCCTGTGGATAGGGCAAAACTTAGGTAGGTGGAGGAAAACTAAAGTGAATGCTGGGAGAAAGGAGGCAGAGTCAGAGAGACGCCATGTAGCCCTGCTAGAGACAGATGATGGAAACTTTACCCAGTAAGCCACAGCCATATGGCAATACAGAGATTACTAGAAATGGGTTAAATTAAGATATAAGTGTTAACCAATAAGAAGCTAGAGCTAATGGGCCAAGCAGTGTTTTAATTAATACAATTTCTGTGTGATTATTTCAGGGTTGAGCAGCCAGGAACCAACAAACAGTCTCCTCCTATATTAATGAAAACTGGAAAGAGGGCACAGACATTAAGAATGCTTGCTGCTTTTCTAGACCACATGAGAGTTCTGCTCCCAACACTCATATTGACATGGTAATACCTCCTGTGACCCTAACTGGAGGGGATTCAACACCCTCTTATGAGTTCCATAGACAACCACATACACACGGTGCATATTCACAGAGAGACACATTTATACACACAAATAAAAATAAAAACAAAACCCACGATAATATGCAAGATATTCGTCAGTGTTGCTATAGGGTAGGGTCATTTCAGGTTCTTTATCCTCAGCTGTCCAGGGAACTAACTGGGGACCTCGGCTTGAGCTCCTGGGAGCCACTCTAGGTTCACGGCTCTT
>NW_004949099.1:36936544-36937269 GCF_000317375.1 Microtus ochrogaster | reverse complement strand
GTAACTCTAGACTCACGTGGCACTTTCATTGTACGGCGTCTGATCAACCCATCGCCACTGTCGATGACCTGGATCTGAAAGCCCGATAAAATAAGAAGCATCACGGCTCAGAATCTTAGTGATGAAATCCTAAGAGGAAAGAAAGAGAGCATTGAGCCCAAATTAAGGGCTTCTTTTTCTGTTACAGAATTTTTATAAGATCTTTTAAAAATTATTCCAACTACACAAAATTATAGATTCAATATGATGCATATACGCAAATACACAATCATCAAATCCTAGTTGATCTTTCTAGGCCCTTACATAGTTTTCCATTTTTGGATTAATACACAGTAATTACACATTTTAGAGGTACGCTGTGAACTTTTTCTGGTCACACAGAGATGAGAAGACAAAGTGGGTCAAGGACTGGAAGAGCCCTCACTCCCGGGAGTGCCACTTCCCCTGCCGACCAGGACACAAAGTCATCACTCACAGGCCTGATTTTATAGACATTGGAAATAATCCTTCTACATGATCATGAATTCTCATCTCAGAATTACGTTGCTCTTTTCTTCCCCAACACCATTCTTGAAGGTTGTGCATGAGAGAATTTTACAGATTAAATCATTCTCCATTCATAACTGCAGGTATTTCATTTCTGATGGTTGGCTCTGACTCTCCTGATTGGATCCCCTTTCCCTAGTCAGCTCTGCGCCCTCCTCTGTTAGGCAGCTGGTACTACA
>NW_004949099.1:36933932-36935419 GCF_000317375.1 Microtus ochrogaster | reverse complement strand
AACAAACAAGCATTCAGTCGGCTTTTATCAACACCATTTAAGTGTTTCTTGGCAGGACCTCTTAAGAGCTGCAGGGTTTAGCAGCTAAAGCTGAGTCAGGAAGCCTCTCTTAGATGAGAGCGCTTGCTTGCCTCTAGCAAGCAGAGCAGACCCAAGAAATTGCTGCTACCAAGAAAATATGCTTTACTCTGTTCTTTCCCAAGCTTTCTCAGGCTTTCTGTGGATTCAATTATCCACGTCTGGGCGCCATTCTGTAGTGAGAGTTGTGGGCTGCATCCTGCCACCAGGCTCTCGGCTGCCTGGCTAGCTTATGCACCGAAATAACAATACATAAACTGTATTCATTTAAACACTGCCTGACCCATTATATCTAGTCTCTTCTGGCTAACTCTCATATCTTGATTAACCCATTTCTAATGAGTGTAGCACCACGAGGTGGTGTGTGTCTTACCAGGAATATTCTTAACCTGCATCCATCTCAGAGAGGAGAGCTACAGTGTGTGCCTGGAGAGGAAAGGCATGGTGTCTGACTAACTTCCCTTCTTCCCAGCATTCTGTTCTGTTTACTCCACCCACCTATGTTCTAACCTATCAGGCCTAGCAGTTTCTTTATTAATTAACCAATGAAATCAACAGATTGATATATGACACTCCCACATCACTGGGCTCTTCAACAAACTGTGCTGGGAAAACTAGGCATCAATGTGCAGAGAAATGCAGCTAGATCTATAGCCATTCTGAATAAAAACGACTCTAAAATAGAGTCTAAATGGACTAAACACCTCATTGTGAGGCCTGGAACCCTGCAATGGTTACAGATAAAAATTATTAAGACATCTCAAGATGTAGGCTTAGGCAAAGGCTCCCTGCATAGGACAGCAGTTGTCCTGCTTCTGTACAACAAAGGATACAGCAGGGTGAAGAGACAGACGGAAGGAAAGGCAGGAACCCAGACGAGGTCAAATTGTCTTTTCCAAAATATATCTTGTCAAAGACCAAAAAGAAACTGTGCCTCCTTAGGACCAGGTGGTATATTCCAAAGATATCTCACTTACAGATGTCAAAGACAGTGGAGACACTTTGCTTACTCAGAGCCAAAGTGAAGAATAGCCTAAACATTCCCCTCCCTTCCTTAAACCTAAGCAATGCACCTTCAAGAGTCCACCTTCCAGCTTAGTTTATGAGAAAACAAAATCCCTATTAAAATCTTGAATAAATTTCTTTGTAAACACTATAACTGAGAAAGCAACAAGATCATCACACACACACTCACACACACACACACACACACATACACACACACACACACATTTACCCACAGGCACACAGGCACACACCTGTGCGCACACACTTAAGAAAACACTTGAGGAACTACAGAAATGACTCAGTGGTTAAAAGTGTACTGCTCTTCCCAGAGAACCTAGACAACAATGAGGACTCTAAGAGAGACATACATGGATCTAATCTAAATGGGAAGTAGAAAAAGA
>NW_004949099.1:36931280-36931829 GCF_000317375.1 Microtus ochrogaster | reverse complement strand
ATCAGGAACCCCTCACCCTTAGGTGCCAAGTAACTCCAGTCTCCATCCATAGACACTAAAGTCAGGGCCCCTTTGTCCTACTTAGGTTCTGTTAGGATAACAGTGTAAAACACACTCTAACAGTGAGGACGTATTTCCAAACAGTCTGGGTCTCCAAACATTAGAACTTATCATATCAAGAGCCAGAAAGTGCTCATATTACATAAATATATACATATTTATATAGAAAAACAATATATATCATTAACCAAGGCAGCAAAATTACAGAGTTAGCGGACTGCTGAGAGCAGTATAGACTCAGATCAGCATATGGCTACCTGTCTAAAGGGTTTCTGCAGGGCAAGGCACCTGTGGAAATGGATTCTCACTTGGCAAGACCAGTAGTCCATGGGACAGCATAGGAATTTGCAAAGTTCATGCAGCTTTTGCTGTAAGAATTCCTACCTCTAGTAGCTTTGAAGTTATCCACCTACTTGGGCATGCCCTCTTATAAATGCCGGCATTTTAAAACAACTCAGCTTTTTTCCTGCTACTGCTGAAAACAAACAA
>NW_004949099.1:36925592-36928180 GCF_000317375.1 Microtus ochrogaster | reverse complement strand
CTCAGGTTTCCCTAGCACGGAAGTTATAGAGCCCGACACTGATCAGAAGGACTCAGGTTTCCCTAGCACGGAAGTTATAGAGCCCGACACTGATCGGAAGGACTTTGTCTTCACCCTCTTCTTTTCTTTATGCTCCCTCGACACTTCTCACTGTCCCCACACTTCCATGGTGTTCCTAACTTAAAACGAAGTCACCTAAGTGCTAGAAATTCAATTTTCTTTTTTCCCTTCCTCATTTTCCACTTGTTCCTTGAGTCCCTAGATTCTGGCTTTCACTTCTGCTAATTTACAAAACTGTGTTTGCCCAAATGGATTCTGAATTAGCTTCCTAATTTCTCCCTCCCTTCATTTTCACACCTCAGTAAGAGCACGTGTCTCTAAGACAGTTTTAATTTTATCATGTCCTGCTGCAGATTCTTCAGTCGGTCTCCATGACTTGGCACGCTGCAAATCTTCCTGATATGAATATCCACTTGGGCTATGTCTTTTCAGTTCCCTCATCAATGAACTGGGTCTATTTCTACATCACGTTGTCCGAGCTGCCTTTAAGATCTTCTTTGGCCACTAAGATACACAAGAACAAATGTGTATGCACTCTATGTTAATCTTGGCTTACTGCCACCGTCTGTCCTGCAAGTCTGAGGTTGTCACGGGAAGTTGAGTTGAACTGATGCATGGCTCCATGAGGGTGAGTAAGTTCACCTCGGACCATGGGAATCTCCCAAGAGAAACCAGGCTTGGTGACGCCACCAAGGAAGAATTAAATAAATAGCTCAACTAACCTAGTAAGTTTTAAGTTGGCTAAGGGTTCAGCCACAGATACTAAATAAAATAACATTTGGAAGGCATATCCATGAAATATGGTCTGTACGACTTTATGATCTGAGTCCAGTTTTGTCTGTCCCCTACAGTTCCATGCTCAGTTCTCCATGCAGCACTACACGGTACAGTAGTGCAACCTACACTTGCCCGTATTTCCCATGCTCCCCCATGTCTTTGGCATTGCTGGCACACACAGGTCTAGGCGTCATCTGCTGCAAGCTTGCCTTAGCCTCCTGGGCTCACTTCTCACCTGCACAGCATTTCCCATGCGAGCTTCACGTGACTATTCTCTACGTTTCCTGAGACTTGGGGCTGCAGCTCTTTCTGGACTCTGACATGCTGCCCAGTATATAGGAAATAGACGATACTAATTATTGAATGAATGAATATAACACCTACATTAAAATATGGTTTATGATTTTTAATTTTTATGAATTTGAAAGGCAATCTGCTGAGAAATTTACTATTTTCCTAAATTAGATTTCACGTCTCACACAGTCTGGGAAAAAAATGAATGATTAGAAGGAAATCCCCTGGAGCTCTGTCCCTGGAGTAGCTCTGTCATCTCTTCTCATCACCCTGATCAATCCAAAATGTAAGTATCTATGCATCTGAAGGGGCTGTCTTCTAAATGCTGCTGAGAAAGCAGGTTTATACTCAGTACTGGAGTCTAACACTGATGCCCTGGGATTTCACTCTATGACACCAAAAACACGCACTTGCTTTTCTACTAAGAAGAAATGACTTTTGCAGAAGAGTTATTCTGAACCAGAGAAATTCCCAATGTCGTCCATCTCCCCAGGGGTTCCTGTCTCAGGTTTCTGGGTAACCTTCTGGCTAATGGGTCCCCTTCCTTCTCATTGCTACTTGTACTACAAGTGTACTTACTGAGCAGAACAATGGAGAGTAAGATTTTCAACAGCAGAAAAAATATTATGAACGAGGTGAGGATGATCTTGGCGAATCTATGACTACCTTTAAGAGACATGATCTTGTTTTGAGGAGCTGAAACACAAACCAAATTCATGTCCTGAATTCTGTATCTATTTCATCTTCTTCTGTCTTTATGCAGGATAAACACAAATAACATGATGTTTGAAATAATAGGAAGATGAAAATAGGAAATATGTTAATTATAAAAATATTACAGTGCTTACAAAATCACTCATTCCTGACATTGAGAATGATTGTGGTCAGTATTTTGGCATGTATCTGTCCAAAAAGTTTAAAGCTTTTACATATAAATCTATGGTCTATACAATTGGAGCATCTTAAATACTGATTTGTGACTAGCATTTTCTTTGACATCACTTTTTTCTGTTATGATTTCTTTGTTTTCTTTTGAGACTGGGTCTTGGTATGTACCCCAGGCTGACCTTGAACTCATTATGTAGCCCAAGCTGGTCACAATCTCATGGCAACCCCTGTCTCAGCCTCCTGAGTTTGTGATCACAGACTTGCTACAGCGCATCTGAATGAAAATTTTCAATATCATCATGTCTTCTTAATCAGTTTCATAGAGATTGCATGATTTTGCATTATATACGTCTAACGTCTTCCAGCTTGCTTCATACTTCAAAGTGTGCGAAAGTCAGGAAGTCTTGGTGTCCCTCACATTTTATGACAAAGTCAGCATCTTTTTGGTCACCACTTCTAAAAGAGTAGCAATACATTCCAAGCGTGCGTGAGGTCCTGAGCTCTGTCCCCATCACTAGAGGGAGATGAGTGAAAGAAGCTGCTCAGGACTTAGATGCCAACAGACTGAC
>NW_004949099.1:36915005-36916059 GCF_000317375.1 Microtus ochrogaster | reverse complement strand
ATTTTTGAGAAGGTTCCATGGGGTGCTGAGAAAGGAATATTCTTTTGTACTTAGGTGAAATGTTCTATAGATGTCTGTTAGGCATATTTGTGGCTTAATATCTGTTAGTTTCTTTATTTCTCTGTTAAGTTTCTGTCTGTCAGTGGTAAGAGTGAGGTATTGAAGTCTACGACTATTAGTGTGTTGGGTGTGATGTGTGATTTAAGCTTTAGCAAGATTTCTTTTACAATTGGGGAATCCCTTGTTTTGGGAGAGCCCCTGTTTCGGGGCATAGATGTTCAGAATTGAGACTTCATCTTGATGGACTTTTCCTATGACAAATATGAAATGATCTTCTTCATCTCTTTTGACTAATTTTACTTTGAAGTCTACTTTGTTACATATTAGGATAACCAGCTAGTTTCTTGGGTCCATTTGTTACATATTAGGATAACCAGCTAGTTTCTTGGGTCCATTTGATTGGAAAATCTTTTCCCAACCCTATACTCTGAAGTAAGGCTTTCCCAACCCTATACTCTGAAGTATGATCTTTGTAGTTGAGGTGTGTTTCTTGTATCCAGCAGAAGGGTGTATTCTGTTTTTGTATCTAATCTGTCCAGTCCATTTGGTGTTCTGTAAACTTTTTGTGCTCTTATATGTATGTCCTTCTTTAGGTTGGGAAATGTTTCTTTTATGATTTTGTTGAATATATTTTCTTTACCTTTAAACTGGACTTCTCCTTCTATCTCTATTATTCTTAATTTTGGTCTTTTCATGGTGTCCCAGATTTCCTGGATATTTTGTATTAAGAATTTGTTGGATTTAGCATTTTCTTTGACCGATGAATCTATTTCCTCTATCGTATCTTCAATGACTAAGATTCTCTCTTCCATCTCTTAAGTTCTGTTGTATGTTTGTGTCTGTAGTTCATGATCTTTACCCAGATTTTCCATTTCCATAGTTTCCTCGGATTGTGTTTTCTTTGTATCCTCTATTTCATTTTTTGTCTTTAACCTTCTCTTTCATCTGTTTAATTGCTTTTTTTTGTTTTATTTACAAAATTTGTTGATTTTTT
>NW_004949099.1:36912071-36913616 GCF_000317375.1 Microtus ochrogaster | reverse complement strand
TACCAATGCATTCAAGTGTACTTCCCACTTTCTTTTCTCTAAGGTTCAGTGTTGAGGTCTTTGATGCATTTGGACTTGAGTTTTGTGCATGGTGATAGATATGGGTGTATTTTCATTCTTCTACATTTTGATATCCAGTTATGTCAGCACCTCTTGTTAAATATGCTTTCTTTTTTCCATTTGATATTTTTGCTTCTTTATCAAAGATCAGGCATTTGAAGATGTGTAGATTGATATCCGGGTCTTCTATTCAGTTCCATTGGTCCTGCTGTCTGTTCTCATGCCAATACCAGGCTGTTTTCAGTACTGTAGCTCTGTAGTAAAGTTTGAAGTCAGGGATTGTGATGCCTTCTTCCATTTCTTTAAGGGAATTTTTCATTTCCTATTTAAGGACCTCAATCATCTTCACAAGGTTATTTTTAATGACATTTTCTTCTGCTTCACCTGCGTTGGGATGTTCAGGTCTTGTTGCTGTAGATCCACTAGTTTCTGGTAGTGCTGTGTTATTCTTTGTGTTTTTAAGTGTATTCTTACCCTGATGTCTACCCATCTCTTGTCCAATGGGTATAAGTGGAGCCTGTGCTTCGGGGGTCCCTCTTTCTCCAATTGGTTTAGTTGGAGGCAGTGACTCCCTTGAAAATTCTTTCAGGTACTGGCAGGGTTGAGCCTCTGGCTATCATTCCTCCAGGTGTATATGGGCCCAAGGCTTAGATGGTCACTCCTCTCAGTGCAGCTCCAATAGTTGCTCCTCTAGGTTCCTGCTGAGCTAAGGCTGAGGCTCTGGTGGTAGGATAGTTTCTGGAGGCCACTGCTGTTGCTGAGGTCTACCATGGTGCTGACTCTGTCTCCCAGTGCAGCTTGGGCCCTCCTTGGTGCTGATGCTATCTGCCAGCATGGCCAGGCCCGCCAAGGTGCTAACACTGTCACCCAGCACATCCTGGCCTTGCTGAGGCATGGATGCTCTCTCCGGGCTGAAAAAAATAGTATTTTTAAAGGACAGAAGAAGAACAACAGAATTAGTAGTTCTCCATCTGTGGTTCAGGGACCCAGTAAGTCATGCACACAGACCCTCCCAACTATAATCATTTACCATAGAGTCTCTATCATTCAAAATCTTTATATAAAAATTGAATTCTAAAGATACCTTTATCTCTCTGGGGAAAGAAATCACATTGTGCATGAACTATACCATGTCATCAACAATCCCAGTACCTAACTGACTTACAATATCAAACACTTATTTCCCAATCACATTTTATTTGTGCTTGGGGTTGGCATAAGGCTTGGATCCTTCCATGCATTCCTCACTCTGGAGCCAAGACCACAGAGTAGTTGAGCATGCAATACACTCCTTATTTAATGTGGAGGTCAGAGTTAGAGATACGGCTAGGCAGTTATAGGTGTTTGCTATCAAACCTGACCACTTGAGTTCAATCCCTAGATCTCCCAAAGTAAGAGAGAACCACCTCCTGGATGCTCTTCTGCTGTTCTCACTTCCTTATCCATCACACGCATGCACACACACACACACACACACACACACAC
>NW_004949099.1:36908392-36909591 GCF_000317375.1 Microtus ochrogaster | reverse complement strand
GAGCATTGTCCACAATGGCTAAGCTATAGAACCAACCTAGTTTTCCAGCAACAGAGGAATGGATAAAGAAAATGTGCATCTGTGTACAATGGAATTTTTCAGCCATAAAGAAGACAAAGTTATGGCATTTGCAGGAAAATGTATGCTAGTGGAGATAATTATATTAAGTGGATTAAACCAATCTCACCATGAAATGTAGCATAGGTTTCTCATTTGTGATCCTTAGATTTTAGACAGATGCATAAGCTCAGGTTGCATACATGGCATGAAGGAGCTAAAGATTTATTTATCATGAATACAGTGTTCTGCCTGCATGTGTGCCTGCAGGCCAGAAGAGGGAACCATTTCTCATTATCGATGGTCGTGAACCACCATGTGGTTGCTGGGAATTGAACTTAGGACCTTTGGAAGACCAGCCAGTGCTCTTAACCTCGGAGCCAGCTCTCCAGTCCCTTCGAGTTTTGAAATAGACTTTAAGTAGCAGTGTTTCAAAGATCAGAAGATTTCAGCCACGACTGGTTTGAATACATGGACGGTTTAGTCATCGAGCAGAAGAGAGGAAGTGGTTATATCACATCACTGTGTTCCTGTTCCTTCCTCAGGGAGGAAGAGATGGATGCTGAAGGGCTGAACCATCTGATCCTACAGAGAGAGAAAAGATTCCCTCAGCTGCACCAGTGAAGCAGCTTAAGATTCCTTTGCTTTTCCTCAACTTTGTGAGCTCTGCTGTGCGGTCTGCTCTGCCCACTGGCAATCCTGTATCCCACTGTCTGCTTCCGTTCTGCCCACTGGCAATCCTGTAGCTCACTGTCTGCTTCCTTCCATCCTTCTGTCCTGTGTCTCTGTATTTATGCTGACACTTCTGGATAAAGAGTGACGGGATGGTAGAACAAAGTCCAACAGAAGAACAGCCCTTAATAAAATATAATATTTTAGAACAAAGTGGTAAGGAGAAATGGAAAGCTCGGAAAATGGGTGGAACCGTGGGTAGATCCATGTCAGGTGTGTGGGTGAACAGAAAATCTTTTAGTCTTTCCAGGGAGCTAGATGTAAAACCAAGTTCTCAACGCATGATCCCTCTGCAAGACTTTACAGCCAGATTTGTCCTGCTGGTTCATATGAGGAGTGGTGTCCAACACACAGACATGACATTACAGGAGGAAGAACAGTTTTTCTGTGACTTTCATTGTCCTTCTTTG
>NW_004949099.1:36905940-36907337 GCF_000317375.1 Microtus ochrogaster | reverse complement strand
CCAAAGAAATAGAAATTGCATAGAGCTCAAAATATGTGGAGTTTTCTTTTCAGATTTACAATTTGAAATCAGTATGTTTAATATGCTATAAGATAAAATCAATATTGAGAAATTTTTAAAAGCAAATCATGAAAGTTAATGGTTAGGGAATGCAGTGTCTGCTAATTAAGTACTCAGTGGCTGGGTAATGCAACCTGCAGTCATTGTGAGATCATTTGGACCCATCTGCTAAGTGTGAAGTGGCCAGAGCCTCAAGCTTTGCAGATGCCAGGTCCTGAGCTGTGTTTTACTGTGAGCACAGCAGCAGCAGGTAGAAGACGCTGGATTCTGACTTGATGCTCAGGTTGAAGCCAGTCAGAAGTACTTGGAGAAAGAAGCTGTGCCTTCCTACACAGGCAAACTATTGCCTGTTCAGAGCACTCATCCTGCTGCGGCCACCTGATCCAGCTAGCCCTGAACTGGGTGCAGAGGGCCAGCAGGGTGAGGGGCAGTGTGCACAGTCTCCGAGGCTGCAACAGATGCAAGTGAGAGAGGGTGCCCCCTGGCCACAGGAGCCAGGTCTGGACTGATGGAAACGCTTCAGACATGCAGGTGCCTCTGCATCCTCTGCACACCATCTGGATGGCGCTACACCCGCCGTTCTCAACCTTCCTAATGCTGTGACCCTTTAATACAACTCTCCATGCTGTGGTGGCCCCCAAGCATAAAAATATTTTTGTTACTAATTGATACCTGTAATTTTGCTACTGCTATTAATCATAATGTAAATATCAGTGTTTTCCAATGATCTTAGGCAGCCCCTGTGAAGAGTCATTAGACCCACCTTGGGAATGTGACCCATAGGTTGAGAAACCATGTGCTACACATCCAGAAATTCTGAGTTCTACTGTTTTTTTTTATTTATAAAGTTTTATTTTTGTATATGTTCTAGATCTTATGAACTGTGGATAATTTTTTATGTCAGTCTGTTGGCTCATAAAAGGCTAAGAAGCATGTGAGATTTGAGTGGTAAAATTTCCTTTTGGGAACCCCAATTCCAAAATTTAAAAAAAAATGCACTCATTAGTGACTTTAAAATATTGTTTACCTTTCCCCCACTAACACCTGAAAGTTGGAGGACAAGTGCTCCATACCTCGGCAAACAGAAAATAATAGAAATACAATCGGCAGCAGATCGGTAGTATGTTCAGCACTTCTTCAGTGAGTTATCAAACTAAAACCTTGTTTCCAACATGCAAAAGTTGTTGTAAGGAGCGGAGGGCTGCGTCCCGCCACCCGGCTAGCTTTACACCTGAAATAATTACACGGAAACTGTATTCTTTTGAACACTGCCTGGCCCATTAGTTCCAGCCTCTTATTGGCTAACTCTCACATCTAGATTAACCCATTTTTAATAA
>NW_004949099.1:36894760-36900590 GCF_000317375.1 Microtus ochrogaster | reverse complement strand
AGAGAGAGAGAGCTAACACTAACACCCTGGCTTATTGTTACAATTTTAAGTACCTATGTTTGATCTCTAAGAAGACCAAATGAGGAGCTCCAGCTTTCTCCATAATTACAGATCCCCCTCACACCATGTCATGTGTCCATAGAGAATGTTAGAGTCATAAGTACAGCCGCATCATCTCATAATCTGACCTATGATAACCATCCCAAGGGATGTCACTGCTGCCCCATCCGTTAACATTTGGGTGATGATTTAGCACAATACAAAATCCCTGGTTGCCACAGGGCTTATCTGAGTGCCAGAGTCTGAAAGAGAAAAGGATGAGGGTAAATTCTCACAACCATACTTTAGAAAGGCACAGAAGCAACCAGGGACTGAAAGCTAGGAGTGAACTTTGTGGAAATCAAGGTCACATGTGCCCAAATTACCCCTCCTACACTACGTCTACAGTTCCTCCTCCTCTTGAATCTCTGGCATTTCCCCTGAAAACAGCCACAGCACCTAACAAGTGTTACATAGAGTGCAGGCAAGTATCCCAAAGGATCACCTCAATCCTATAACCTTTCAAAAGCTTTCTTATCTGATGAAAATATCTCACATCAGCATTATGGACCGATAGCTTTATCCTTATTTAAAATAATATTTTATTTATTTATTTTATTTATCCTTGAAGAACTTAATACAACATATTTTGATCATATTATCTCCCATCCCAAATTTTTTCCAACCTTCCCCAAACTCCCTTCCTGTCTACCCAACTTCATGTTTTCTTTTGTCACTGTAAAAAAACAAAAATCATGGAGTCCACTTGTGTTTGACATCTGAGCATGAGGCCTTACTGGAGTGTGAGAAATCTGACTTTCCCTCTTCCAGCAGCTATCTTATTGGGAAGACCTTCCTGGTTCGGGCTGGGATTTTGTACCCATGTCGCCTCCTCCATGCTGGGACTTAGTCTAGCTTGAGCTTGTACAGGTCTTGTGCATCTGTCCCAGTCTCTGTGAACTCATGTGTGCATCTGCCACTTTTTAATGGCGAGATTTAGAACCTGAGGAACTAATTAAAATATACACATCTTCTGCAGCCTCTGCTTTATCAGAGGAGGGCAACATTTTATCCTACCTTTGCTTGACAGGGGCCATGAGAGTTACAGCAGGTGACAACGAGTGTTCAGATGAGGAGTGGTTATCTGATGGAGGTTAATCCTGTCCAGCCAAGGTCTGGACCATTGACTCTGAAAAACATTGGCTCACGTTTGCCAAGGCAGCTTGATGCCTACCCAATACCTGTATTGTAGTGTGTAATCTCCTGTGATTTGTATATGTAATCTCATGCGATTTGTATATGTAATCTCATGATTGCATCTCAATCTTAATGGGCACATATATCTGTGGGTGGTCAGGAAGATGACTTTTCATTTGGCTATATAATTTGATATATAGGATATTTATTAGGACATGCTTCATAAGTAAACCTGTTTGTCCCGTGAGGACTATGGACACTTCAAAGCCTGCTTTTGTTCCTTTTGGCTCAGACTAACTGCACACAATTAGCTCACTTTCAACTCAAAGCAAGTTCAAACTAGACTAAAGACCTTTTGTAAATAATGTTTTAAAGCAATCTGTTGTTTGTAATTTAGGCCACCCTTGAGCAACAGTGAATTTATTTTAATCCAGCCTTTCCCAGACAGTTCCCACAATGCCAGGGGTAGGGAAGTTTCCCTATGGACCAGAGAGGAGCTGTTTGTGTCTCAGAGGCTAAGAGCCAGGAGGCAGGAGGATTCTGATCACCTGAGCCCATCCTAGTAGCCAGGACCTCTGCCACATGGAGCCCATGCCTCAGGGCAGTAACTATTTCCAGGGTGGGTAGCAATTGTTATATCTTGCTGAAATATTCAGAGCTTGTGTTTAACTGCAGATGATGTCCTGTTTTTCCCTGACGCTTTCTAGAACAAACCCAGGGGAAAGGACAAAGCCTCCAAGGGAGGATAGGACAGTGGCGCTAGTGGATGTCTTAGCTCCTAAACCGACTTCTCTGGAAAAACCTGTGGGAGGGGCTGGGCCTGGGTTTCCTTTGTTGCTACCAGACTTACTGTTTTTACTTGTGCTCTGGTGTCTGAGTAGTTGAGCTGCTGTGCTTTGGGGAGGCCTCTGCAGTCTAGCAACCTTCCTTGGTAGCTACTTTGCATGTTTTGCAGAAGAGCCAGGATGTCCAAGCATTTGGTAATTGTCAGGGATCAGATATTGAAACTTGGCTTTCTGTCTCTTGCATAGCCTCAGCTTGACTTGATGCCTGAAAAGATATCCCACAAGCAAAAGCTGCACACACCAGTAACCAAATGGGCAGCATGCACAGGGAGATTGGAAAATACTGGGCACTGTAGTGGCTCCTTTGTATCTAAGGTGCACACAGTGAGGAGGAGGGGAGACCCCAGTAGCTCCAGCAGCTCTCTAGCTCTCCAGGCACCTCAGGAAAGCCACTGGGTGTCAGAGCCTCTGTCCTGGATGACACTGAGCAATGCTGGTGGGAGCTGGGAGAGCGGTGAACCAGGTGGAGAAGGACATGGTCACCCCAGCAGAACTCAGATCTTCTGGTCTGTGTAGCACATGCTTTATCAGCCAGTGAGGTCCATTTAACAGATCGCCTAAGACCATTGAAAAACACGTATATTTACATTACAATTCATAACAATAAATTATAGTTATGAATTAGCAATGAAAATAACTTCATGGCTGGTGGTCACCACAACATGAAGAGTTGTGTTAAAGGGTCGCAGCATTAGGAAGGTTGAGAACCGCGCGTGTAGCACCTTCCAGATGCTGTGTAGAGGATGCAGAGGCACCTGCATGTCTGAAGCGTTTCCATCAGTCCAGACCTGGCTCCTGTGGCCAGGGGGCACCCGCTCTCACCTGCATCTGTTGCAGCCTCGGAGATTGTGCACACTGCCCCTCACCCTGCTGGCCCTCTGCCACCAGCGCAGGTCCTGCTGCCTGAGGTGGCTGCAGCAAGCTAAGCACTCAGCACAGACATCCCAATAGTTTTTCCTGAACCAGAAGGCACAGCCTCTTCCTCCAAGGACCTCTGACTGGCTTGGATCTAAGCATGAAGTCTGGATCTAGTGCCTTTCACCTGCTGCTGCTCACAGGAAAACATAGTTCAGGACCTGGCATCTGCAAAGCCTGCGGCTCTGGCCTCTCCACACTTAGCAGATGGGTCCAAAGGATCTCACAATGACTGCAGGTTGCATTACCCAGCCACCAAGTACTTAATTAGCAGATGCTGCCTTCTCTAACCCTTAACTTTCACGGTTTGCTTTTTAAAAATGTCCATGTCTTCATAGAACTTATCAGTATTGATTTTTATCTTGTGGCACATTAAGCATACTTATTTCAAATTGTAGATCTGAAAAAATAGCTCTGAATATTTTGAGCTCCATGCACTTACTATTTCTTTGTATACACACACACGCATATATATTGTAATATCTGTTTGTGTTGTGGTTGAATTCTGTGAACTATTGCATGAAGAGTTTGATGGCCTGTTAATCTTTTATCAGAGCCCAGTTACTTCTGCTCCCCAGCGGAGGGCTCCAGGATCCTTCAGTCACCTAAATCCATTTCACAAGCTTAGATGATTCAAGTTGAGCTCCTGGATCAGTAACTGCCCATCTGCTTCTGCTTGGCCTTTATGTCAACCTTAGGGCAAATGATAGCAGGTACTGAGGTTACTTGAGATCAAAATGATTGTTCTTTACTTCAACAAATGGTTCAAATATTTACAGAAAAATTAGAAAAGAGATGCTTTTGGGGGAGTCAAAACTAGCTTGTACTGCTTATATTAAGAAACTAAAATTTTAAAAAGTACTATTTGTAAAGTTTGTTTTAAAACATTTATGAAAGACCATCCATCTGAGAGCTCAGAGCTTATATTAGAACCTGAAATGGTCCTGTGGCCCCTGTGAGCTTAGGCATATCATCTTGATAGGTTTCAGCCTCCCACACCATAGCTACGGTTTTCCAGCCCTCTGTTGGGTTTAAGGAGGGCCATTTTAGGGCCCCCCAACTTTTTTTTCCTCTTTTATTTTGTTTTTTTTTTTTTGGCCCCCATTCTCTTTTTGACCCGGGCCAATTTTGGTTGCAAGTTCTTGCGGGGGGTTCTTTCTTTGGGGCTTTGTTTTTCCTTTTGGTTCCTTGGAAGGGTTAAAGTTTTCCCATTCACCCACACACCTGACGTGGACTTCCCTACAGTTCCATCCATTTTCCGAGCTTTCCATTTCTCCTTAGCATTTTGTTCTGTTTCCTATTGTTTATCCTATTATTTTATATTTTATCCAGACCTGATCTTCTGTTGGACCTTGTTCTACCACCCCATCACTCTTTATCCAGAGATGTGCCAGCATAATCTAAAAACTCAGGACAGAAGGAAGGAAGGAAGCAGGGAGGGGTGCAGGGTTGTCAGTGGGCAGAGCAGACAGCACAACAGGCAGATGAGGAAAAGCAAAGGAAGCTGCTCTGCTGGTGCAGCTTACGGAACATTTTCTCTGTCTGCACAATCAGATGGTTCAGTCCTTCAGCATGTATTCTCTTCCTCCCTAAGGAAGGAACTGGAAACACAAAGTAATGTGCTATAACCACTTCCCCTTTTCCTCTTTATGACTAAATCACTCGCGCACTTTCCAACAGAGGCTGAAATCTTCTGATCTTTAAAACATTGTTACTTAAAGTCTATTCCAAAACTTTAAGACACCAAAGAAAGAAGTTAAGGAAGATACCAGAAGATGGAAAGATCTCCGCCTGCTTATGGTTAATATTGTGAAAATGGCCAGCCTATCAAGAACAATCTAATAAGTCAATGCATAACCCTTAAAATAACATGGTTTTCACAGAAATTGGATAAATAGTCTTAACCTATATCTGGAAATACAAAAGACCCAGGATAGGCAAAACAGTCTTGAACAACAATGACAAAAACAAAACAAACAAACAAAAAAGAGACATCACCGCCCAAGATTTCGAGTTATACCACAGAGCTATAGAAATAAAGACAATACGGTACTGGCATAAAAATAGAGTTAAAAAGCTACCTTGGTTTATTTTAAAATTTATTATTTACTTCTTACATACCAATCTTAGTTTCTCCTCCCTCCTTTTCTCCCACTACTCCCCTTTCCCCATATCTCCCCCTATCTGTTCCTCAGAGAACGTAAGGCTTCCCCTGGGAAGTCAGCTAAGTCTGTCCCATCACCTCATTGACACAGGGTGAAGTTCCGCCCCTCACCCCACCTCCCCCATGTCTAGGCTAAGCAAAGTATCTCTCCATAGAGAATGGGCTCCACAAAGTCAGTTCATGCATTGGAGTTAGATCCTGGTCCCACTGCCGGAGACCCCACATACTGCTCAAGCCACACCATTGTCACCTGTATTCAGGGGGCCTAGCTCAGTCCTATGCAGGGTCCCCATTATTCAGTCCAGAGTCAATGATCTCCCACTAGCTTGGTCAGCTGATTCTGTGGGTTTCCCATCATGGTCTTGATGTTTTTGTTCATGTTATCTCTCCTCCCTCACTTTGTTTGTGCTCCAGGAGCTCTGCCTAGTGGTCAGGTGTGGATCTCTGTATCTGCTTCTATCTGTTTCTGGAAGAGGGCTCTAGTCTTTGTGGTGTTCTGTACCATAGGCTGGTTATTTTTTGCTTTGTGTCTGGTATACACTTATGAGTGAGTACATACTATATTTGTCTTTTTTGGTCTGGGTTACCTCATTCAGAATGGCTTTTTCTAGTTTCTTCCAGTTATCTGCAAATTTTTTTTTTTAATTTATTTATTTATTGAGGATTTCCG
>NW_004949099.1:36888423-36890318 GCF_000317375.1 Microtus ochrogaster | reverse complement strand
TATAAGTATCTTGATCAAAGGTAGAAATGTATATTGCAATATGATAAATATATCCTAAACTTGTATCAATATACAAAATGTCTAAAGTAGAGGTAGAAGCATGCATGCATACAATATGACAAAATAACTTTGCCTAGGTGTACAAATGTTGTAGACAAAAATAGGATGTCCTATTTTACCAAAATTAAAACAATGGTATTTTCATGTCTCCTCATACCTTTGGAAATTGCTTCTCATACCCTAGATTCAGTAATATAGTCAAATGTCTCTGTGTTCAATGTATGCAGGAGCTTGAATTTGTGGGTCAACCTAAGTGCCCTGGCCAGGAATTTGATCTTGGGAAGACTCAAGCCCTTTTGTGTTTCCCTGTTGTTCTAAAACTTTTGCCTTTTCTCACAAATAACATTTCCACAGTAATTGTGACCCATCATCCAGAACTGCTGAAACTAATTGAAGCCAGTCATGTGGGGTATCCTTATTGCTAGAGCCCATGTCTTTACCATAACCCTAACAAATGCGGAATGCAAGCCATAAGTTACTACTGCCTGCTTAATTTCTTTTAGATCATTCATTCCTATAGGTATCCATTTACCTTCTTTGGATCCCTTTGGGCATTTATAATTTGATGCTTTTTCAGAGTAGATAACAAGGTAGAAAGCTAAGATCCTGGGTAAGTCATCTCTGACAGGTACTGGTGATGTTAAATTCTGTCCTTGTACCTTCTTTCCCTGATCATCAGCTCCAATGATTTCCTCAATCATTTCAAATCTTTTGACTACTGTCTTTTGTAAAGCCTGAATCTCCTGGCCTGTATATATTGTTAATGATTTCATTGAGGCACCTAGCCTCTGGTTATCATTCTGCACATGTGATTCCAAGGTTTGAAGTTTTTCCTTTAAAGATAACATCTCATCCTTGGACATTATTTGGATAGCATGCAGATTGCCTTCCTAGAGAGATACTCTATCTGCTAACCTATCATAGATTTTAATAGATTTTTATTGTCAAATTTAATAGTATGAACTCTTTCCGATAATTTCTCAGTATTTGATGTGGATTGAATTTTGTTTGTCAAATTAATGTTATCCTTTTCAATGGTATTAATTTTTTCAGGTAACTTTTGATTTTCAATGGTATTAATCCTGTCAGCTAGCTGTTCATTATTAGTCTGTAAAGACTGTATCATTTCTAAAAGTGCCTCATTCTTGGCTCTGTCATCAAAACATTTTCTTGAGGATATAATCTGAAGAAGAAAACTTGAGTCCCAGTATCCAATAAATGGATGTATCACAATAACCATAGAAGCCATGCAGAATATAATCTATAGTATCATCAGAGAGGTTATAAAATTTTTGCATGGTAATATTGTCTGCCGTTATATAACTTTCAAGTTTATTGGTTTATTTATTAATTAAGTAGTTACCTTTGTTATAAGATTTGGAAAATTGTTTTAGGTGTAATAGTCTTTATTGTCCAACAAGTGTCATGGTTGCAGCCATGTGGCGAAAAGTCACAACCTGTAGAGGCTCAACCAGTGATGGCATGAACAGCCCAATGTGGCTCTGGTTTTCTACCTTGGTGTGAGGTTAAATACAAATATGCTTTGCTTGACAAATTAAAAGCAATTAAATAAATTCCATAAATGGAACAAGGAGTTTAGGACTCATGAGCAGGCAGCACAAATGCCACGGCAGTGGTGGGAATGGGTGTGAGCCCGGGAAATTTCCACATTGCCACATTTAGCTCTGCTGTGGCAAGGTTTTACAAAAAAACACTAAGTAGGTGAAAGCAAGTCAGGAGGGCGGAGGTGGGAGACCTCTGGGCCTTGGACTTTTGGGCCTTTTAGACCATTCTATTCAGTAGGTGGATAGGTGTGGAGTAGGTATGGAGTAGGT
>NW_004949099.1:36885229-36887825 GCF_000317375.1 Microtus ochrogaster | reverse complement strand
TAGGTGTGGATAGGTGTGGAGTAGGTGTGGATAGATGTGGAGTAGGTGTGGATAGGTGTGGAGTAGGTGTGGATAGGTGTGGATAGGGGTAGAGTAGGTGTGGATAGGTGTCGATAGGTGTGGATAGGTGTGGAGTAGGTGTGGATAGGTATGGATAGGTGTGGAGTAGGTGTGGAGTAGGTGTGGATCCACGTGGGGTGCCAGATGAAAACAGACGCTAAAAAGAAATCCCACACTAGCTCAGAATTGAGTATAATAATGGGTTATTTATTTAGGGGTGGACTCACAGATCACAATCCTCTGCTCAAATGGGAAGCAGCAGCCAAATCCAGCAGCCAGAAGAGAGAGTGAGCAAGTGCTTCACATAGGCATTTATAGTGCAAGAGGCCACACCCAAATAGGCAGGTAGCTTAAAAGCTACTGGTTGGAGGATTTCCTACAGCATCCCTGCATTTCTGGGATGAAGCCATAAAGTTGATCATGATGGATGATGTTTCTGATATGTTCTTGAATTCATTTGGCCTGTATTTTTTGAGTATTTTCATGTCAATGTTAATGAGGGAGATTGTTTTGAAATTCTTATTCTATGGGCCAGTGAAAGTCACTTGAACAAACCAGCTGTTTTGGGTTGAAAGCATACTCTATATAAAGGAAGATGGGTCAAATGCAATGAAACAGTTCTTTTATAGAAAAGTATGTAAGCACTTGGGAACCAGCATAGCATTTATAGCTAATTCCTTTACTATTTACTTGAGATGTCTTCTTACTGGGATTCAAAATGAAACATTAGTCCTATTGGAAAAAAAAAAAAAGAGGTACCATTGCAGCACAAGCATAAAATATTAAAGGTTTCTGAAGAGATGTCTCAGTGGTTAAGAGCACTGGCTCTCTTCCAAAGGTCCTGAATTCAATTCCCAACAACCACATGGTGGCTCACAACCACCTATAGTGGGATCTGATGCCCTCTTCTGGTGTAAAGTCATACATTCAGATAGAGCATTCATCTACATAATATATTCAAATTGTGCTTCAGTTATCTCTGATATTCAAGTGAACCAGTGTCATGCGGGTTTAGCATTGGGTGTGTGTCATGCACACCACAGTGTCTGTCGTGAAGCAGTGTAGGGGAGCCTGAAAAGCTGATGGGGCACATTCTCCTGTTCATTTTCATCTGTATTCACATCATTTACTCCTGACCTGTTGAAGAAAGACTTTCTCTGGACTTTTACCCAGGTCATGGGAGGTTACCACTTTAATTCTTGGGAATTCCTGGAACTATTGGGAAGTCTGTTTAATCACAGTATGCCACGAAGCCTTATGCTGCTCAGTTCTCTCATAGTTCATGGTAACAAGACGATTCATGTTGGGAGCTCACCATTCCAGAAACCCTGACCTTGTGATTAAAATGTTGAGCCTTTGCGCCATGAGATGCTCACCCCAGCAGTGAAGTGGTCCTGAAAGCTGAGTTCCTTCATTTATCAACCAAACACTCACACCTATATAATGAACCCCGATAAATCCCTGAAAACGTCAGAGCTCAGATGAGTGCCCACTGGTTGGCCTGTTTTGTATATTGTCACTAACACACACGAGGTCAATGGAAGCTCCCTATTTGGGACCGTCCCTGATCTCACCTGATATGTCCCTCCCTTTAGTTCTGCTTTCTGTTTTCTAATATAACAAAATTATGATCCTAATAGAGTAGATTCATTAGTTCAGTGGGCCATCTTAGCAATTTATAAATCTGCAGGTCTCATGGGACCCTGGGGCCCTGCAGACAGATGACAATAAGTAATGGCATCCTTGGGAACTTCTTGACCCTGAAGCTTGAGTCTGAAAAAAGGACAGTCTTGTAGAGGCATGGCCTGAACTTGTAGAATAACTTTATTTGGCAAATGAAATGATTTTGGCTATGGCTTACTAGAACAGCCATAAGACACATTTTGGGGATGGCTGAGGAAACACAGGAAAGACCACACATCATATGAGAAAAGAGTTGTTAAATTTTTCACGAGTGATAATGCTATTGTTTTGTTATGCAACGACAATTTCAGATGACATATACTGAAATATTTTCTGGAGTTTTATGTATCAAACTAACTCTCAAATGCTCTATCAAGTAACATGTGCATATATATGTATACACATACATATGTGTATATACATATATGTATATAATATGCATATCAAATTATCAAGATGTCAACAACTATAACTATAGATGGCAGTTATATGAGTATTGATGATATCATGTGCTGTAGGACATTCTTCAGCCAGTAGCCTTTAAGTTACCGCCCACTTGGCCATGGCTGATGTAAAGTGTGCACGCTCCCTCTCTATTCCAGCTGCTGGATTCAGTTGCTGTTTCCCATTCGAGCAGAGGACTATGATCTATGAGTCTACTCCTAAATAAATAACCCTTTATTATACTCGATTCTGAGCTAGTGTGGGATTTCTTGTTAGCATCCATCTTCAATCATCCTGTCAACTTCTGTTTCAAATGATCATGATAAGAAGTTGAAAGGGTTTCCAAAGTATTAATCAGCATACAGGGATCCATGGGACATGAGAGTCTCCCCAATGTCCATCCACAGGG
>NW_004949099.1:36877011-36884769 GCF_000317375.1 Microtus ochrogaster | reverse complement strand
TGATTGTGGTAGTCATTGCCCAATGCATTTCCATGTAAACTCAAGATAGTGTAATGTAAATATAAATGATTTATTTGTCAATTATACATCAATAAATCCAAAGACAGAGGAGTCAATAGAGAGAGAGAGACGGGTAGAGGGACCACACCATACAATTCCATCATCAAATAAGACTCTTGGAATCTAAGAATAGACAGAGAAGCTGATGCAATTCCACATATGCACCCAGGGGGTCCTGTATAGTCTCTGGTATATGGGAAATTCTCATTGTATAAAAGAGTAATGAATGAATAAATGAGAATATATGTGGATCATAGGTATAACTATTGGCTGCCTACCTAAAATTTTGTGGACATCTCTTCCACAAGAAGGACTTCCCATGTGTCTCTGTAACAGTCAATGAATATGCAACCCCATATCCCTGAAGACTGCTTTTTCATAAGTATATTTTCTTCATCTGACAAACTGACCTCTGCTTATCACTGCAAGGGATGTCATTCCAGCCCCAGCTAGAACGTGGATGACTTAAGATAACACATTGTTCGCGGTCATTGTTGGGGTCACCTGGGTGCCAGAACCTGCAAGGAAGGAAAGAGCATCAGGTGTTTCCACAGTAATGCTGGGAAAGAGAAAGTAAGAGTAAGCAAGCCTGGGGGATGAGGCTGGAATCTGTCGAAATCAGATTCTAGTGTGGACAAATCAACCATTCTCCACCACCCATATCTGACCTTTTCCTGGAAAACAGGGCCCACGGCATTCAATATTCTCTCAGCTTGTTACTTAACTGTTCTCCCAGCACACATCTTAGGGGCTACTTCATCCCTAGGTCTTGGTACCCAGGGACTGTCATTCCATGTGCTTATTTATGTGCTAAAAAGGTCTCTCTTTATTCTAGTGTCTTAATGAAGTTTTTTTCATTTTACAAAGTCTTGTTTTAGACACTGAAGAGCTAGGTAAATATCTAGATAATCTACTTATCTCTGTCATCTAGGACAAGTAATTTAATATCCTGGATTCCTACTTTCTCTTCTCTGAAAACTGAGAATGACAATCACATCACTATTTCTCACAACAGAAATCTGATAGAATATGGGAACATATAAGATATTGAAGCTTTTAAATAATTACATAAATATGACACATAGCAATATCAGATTGAGGCTTTTAATTTATGAGAAATAGTCAGTTATGATCTTGATATTAATTTTTATTATAAAGATATAAAGGAAAGCTTGAGCGATGGCTTTTCCAGAAAATGTGAAAGTTCTGTTTCCAACACTCATATTGGCGCGGTCATACGACCTGTGACCCCAGCTCCAGAAGATCCAACACCCTCTTAGGGGCTCCATAGACACCCACATATACATGGCACACACTCACAGAGACGCAACAATAAAAACAAACCTATTTTTAAAAATAGAGATGATCGACTGAAAGCACTATCCCCAGCACTCACACCAGGATAGAGCTGTTGTAGTTCCATAACCAACAGCCGGAACACCCTAAAACCTTCTCATGCCACAGGACTCAGGACTCCTCTGGGTAACTCTAGACTCACGTGGTGCTTTCATTGTACGGTGTCTGATCAACCCATTGCCACTGTCGATGACCTGGATCTGAAAGCCCGATAAAATAAGCAGCATCACGTCTCAGAATCTTAGTGATGAAATCCTAAGAGGAAAGAAAGACAGAGCATTCAGCCTAGATTGAGGGCTTTTTTCTTCTGTTACAGAATTGTTATAAGATCTTTTAAAAATTGTTTTAACTATGCAAAATTATAGGTTCATGATACGTGCATGCAAATACACACAATCCTAGTTCACCTCTCTAGGCCCTTAAATAATTTTCAAATTTTAGATTAATACACAATAATTACACATTTTAGAGGTACTCTGTGAGCTTTTTCTGGTCTTACAGACATGAGAAGACAAAGTGGGTCAAGTACTAGAAGAGCTCCACCACCCCCGGGAGTGCCATTTCCCTGGCTGACCAGGACATTGGCCTGATTTCCATGACACCAGAAACGATCTCTGTCCATGGTCATAATGAATTCTCGTCTCAGACTCACTCCCTCTTTTCTTCCCCAACACCCTTCTTGACAGTTGTGCATGAGAGGATTTTACAGATTAAATCATTCTCCATTCATAACCCCAGATATTTCATTTCTGATGGTTGGCTCTGACTCTCCTGATTGGATCCCCTTTCCCTAGTCAGCTCTGCGCCCTCCTCTGTTAGGCAGCTGGTACTACAGGAGGCCTTAGAGTGCTGAAATCACAGACTGGTCTTTCAAACAGAAACATTCCATCCTTCCCTCCACCCTCAGGCACTGCATTTCTGTTGCCATGGTTCCTGTGGGTTGTTTAGTTCAGTGCAGCGGGAGCAAGGTGTAGAATATCAAGGCTGAAGCAGCCTTTTCGGCTACCTGATGGCAAGCCTTCTGCCACAGCACCAACACCCATGTCAACAAAACTCCCTCTTAGTAAAAAGGGCAGACAGCTGGCTGGGCCCAGGCCCCACTCGCTCCCAGCATGCACCTGTTCTTCCCGGCTGTGGACCACCATCAGATGAGCACCCATGCTGGAGCACTTCTCCTCACTCTCACTCCAAGATGCCGAGTCAGTGGGAATGAAGTAGCAGTGGGAACTGAGTGGCTCCCAGTCCTTTGGGCAACAGCTCCAGACTTTGTCTATGGGGAGGAAGGAGATTCAAGTACAAAGCACAGTGGTTAAATATGGCATAATACATAAATACTCCCTAGGCTCAGAAGAAAGTAACTAATCATACCAAGAACCAAAGAATTTTCAAACTTAACAAAACAAAGCAAGAGGTAATCGATGCCTAGATGCAAGGTAAACACTCCTCCGAGACTTTGGGAACGTCAAAAAAGAGGGAGCAGAAATAACCTCAGAGCCAGAGGATGGGAAGGAGTGTTGACTTCCAGACACAACGCAGTTGTTGCACATTACACACTCACAGTGGTGGCGAACCACATGAAACTGAGCCTATCACCTACCCTTCCCAGAGGAGCTCAGCAGTTAAAGGCTGCAGAATGAGGAAGTCATGCTCTTCACTGGTGGAGCCATGGATATACTGCTCTCACTCTGGTAACGAACCCCCAACCAGGCTCATGCGAGAAATCCTCCCTAAATCCAGTGAGTCCCAGGAAGCAAGATGTGAAGGTAAGAGGAAGAAGTAGGTAGGGAACTTGGCACAAAGAAGAGCCATTGTCCGAAAAGGGCAGGGAATTAAAGAGGATAATAGGAGACTTCAATCAAAGAATGTTATGTATGTATGGAAATGTGAAAGAATATTTTTTGAAAAGGCAAGATAGCAAGAATGTTACAATTTTCTGTACAAGCTTTAAAACCAGCCATGATAAAAGTGCTTCGATGAGCAGGATAACTCACAGGGTGCAGCAGTGGCATGCATACCTTGTAACCAACCCCTCTCTATTTAGACTTAAGAGTCACTCAATAAGAGGGAAATCATGCCTGGTACTGGAAATCCAATCAACTATCCAGGGCTAGTGCAGTCATAGATCTTGAAGAATAACTTACAACTACCATTTTATTAAACCTGCAAAATCCTTAACTACATCCTAAATAATTGTCCTTACAGCCACAGATGAATGTAATCCTCACCTCTCATCAAGGACACTTCTCTTTGCAACATACAAAGACCATTACAGAAAACCACAACCAAACAAAAGAGTTGTGGAGCCCATTCCCAAGGGATACATCTGCAAAACAGCTCCTGCACCTAAAGCTAAGAATCTTTTCAATAAGAGATGGTGGAAAGAGTGTAAGACCAAGAGCATCAGGGAGCCGCTGTGGGATTGTGTATCCTAGGAATGTCAGAAGCTACACCCATGAAGCCTCACCAGCATGACTATCTAAACATGAGCTTAACAAGGACAGCAACAACAGACATGCTAATATGGATGAGGTACGAGGTAGGGAGTCTACAAGGCCTCAGCCCTGCACAAAGAACTACAGGGAACTAAAGAATACTGACAGTGGGAGAAATGTATCCCCTGGTTATACAATATCAATGGTCAGCACTGAAAACATACATACAATTAACATTCAGCATAATAAGAAAATTGTACTTATGTAATTATTTTTTCTTCACAGAGAGCCTTTGAGAACATATATAGATATATAGATAGATATAGATAAATGATAGATATATGTATACATGTATATAATATACACATATATGTGTGTATATGCAGCAACAATTAATTTTTTTAAAGATGCTATGAATTTGAAAGAGCAAGGAGGAGTATATGGGAGGGTTTGGATGGAAGAAGGGGAAGAGGCAAATTATATAATTATATTATAAACTCAAAAAATAAAAGACACAATTTTAAACGCTTCAGTGGGAAGATACAGACATCTTGGAAAAAGAAAAACCAGCAAAGAAGCAGATGTAATAAGAATCAAAATGGAAATTTTTTTTCTGGAAAAACTAATGTGGGAAGTCCTTCTGTATATGTGTTGCTTTGATTGCTTCATGAATAAAGAAGCTGCTTAGGCCTATGACAGGGCAGAATAAAGCTAGGCGGGAAAAACTAAACTGAATCCTGGGAGAAAGAAGGCCAAGTTGGTGAAACACCATGTAGCCACCACAGGAGACAGACGCTCTGGAACCTTGCCGGTGAACCACGAACCTTGTGGTAAGATATAAAATAATTTAAATGGGTTATTTAAGATGTAAGAGCTATCTAGAAATATGCTTAAGCTATTGGCCAAACAGTATTGCAAATAATATAGTTTCTGTGTGATTATTTTGAGTAAGAGTGGCTGGGGAATGAACAAGCAGCCTCCAACTACAGAAAAACTGCTCAATAACCCTTTCAGCTTACAATATATGGATCCAATAGCAGAATGGGGGTGGGGAAGACAAAGCAGTGAATTGTTAAATAAGATAATAAAAAATACCAACTTAAGAAAAATGAAATACATAAAAATAAATACAGCCTCATATCCTGAGCCCAAGTGTGTATGTAGAAGATAGCACAGGGCCAAGATGTGTGAAGGGTAAGTGGTACGTGGGCAGGGGAAATGAGGCCCTCAGAGATAGAGATGACCACTCCAAAAAACAAGAAGAGCATCAAAGGGCATTTCCCAACATGATGGAAAGAAATCTAAAGTCAGTAAACAAGATAAGACAAAAAAATTCTTAGAACTAATAAATACACTTCTAAATAATATAGGTGTTCAAACGTCAAGGTCTACTTTTAAAACACATTTAACTGGGCTGGGAATGAGTCTCGGTTAGAGTGTTTGCCTGGTGAGCAAGAGGCCCTGGGCTCCGTCCACAGCACATCGTAAAACCAAATGTGGCAGTGAACACTGAAGATCCCAGGCCTAGGGAGGTGCAAGCAGAGGATCCAAAGTTTAATGTCATCTTCAGCTACATAAGGAGTTTGAGGTTAGCCTAGGTTGTATGGGACTCTATCTCAAAATAAAATTGAGCTGAACAAAAATGAAAATACAAAATGTCCACACTTGTAGGACACTATTCTTCAGTAAAAGGACCCAGGGCTACTCAGTGAAATGGCTGAGAAGGAATGGAGACTATGCACCGTGAGTCTAGGACAGAGCCTTTCTGAATCCCAGAAGTAAGAAAGCAAACAAATTATTGAAATGAAATGTCCAAAGGGCAGAAGGACCAATGGGAAGTGATCCTAAAGCACAAAGCAGAAAACGCAAAAGTATCAAATTATAATACAAAATAAATATTTGTGGGTACATGCAGATACACGTGATTAGGGACAATAATAAATGGATAGAAAGGACAAATCTCATAAGAACTTCAAAATATTATGTTGCTAGGTCTAACGGCTAATAATCCACATCTCAGTATAACCCAGAAATACTTATATAGGGAGCTTACATTCTGTGTTTGACAACTGGATTCAAGCACATTAACTTTTACCTTCCTCGGACGGGTGGTCTTTTATACAATCCAATTCTGTGTGATTCAGTTGTTTTATACTATCTTTTTCTTCAAGGAGATCAGAATACATTTGAAACAAAACTGGGGGAAAAAAGAATAAAAGATATTCATTTTCCTGGCAGCATTTTAATATTACTCTTTACTCATTTCTTCCCACACACAAACACACTTTTTGACTGGTTGGTTATTTGGTTTTTTGTGTAACAGCTCTGGCTGTCCTAGAACTCACTTTGTAGAGAAGGCTGGCCTTGAACTCACAGAGATCCACCTGCCTCTGCCTTCCGAATGCTGGGATTGAAGGTGTGTGCCACCACCCCCCGGCATTTGTTTCTTTGAGGCTGTGTAGCCCAGACTGGTCTCACACCCACAGTTCACCACCTCTCCTCCAGAGGGCTGGACCTGAGCCCTCACACCAGCCTCTTAGTTAATGAACCAAACTGGCATTGTAATCCCAACTTAAAGTTGACTCCCAGACACAAATTGGGGAGATAGGGAGTTGCGGTGGATCAGGGAGAAATTAGGGGAAAGACTGTGGATGGATATGATCAGAACACATTGTATGAAATTCTCAAACAATCCATGGAAATATATTTTAAAACAAAAAAGAGGAAAATACTTTTTGTCTGTGATTTGCAATGAACATGGTTCTGTTTTTAACTAACTGACCCTTTAGAACTCGGCTTTTCTCTTTCCTCACTATGTCCCATTTGCTCCTTGATCCACCACATCCTGGCTGCGGCTTCTACCATTTCACTAAAACCATCCTTGAGCCAAACATGATGGTGCCTACCTCTCATCCCAAAACTGGGGAGGTGGAGGCAGGAGGATTGCAAATTCCAGGCCAGTCTGAACTGTTTCAAGTTCAGATTCAGTCTGGGTTACCAAGTGGGGCAGTGATTTAAAAAAAAAAAATTGAGAGGGATTATCAATAATATCCCAGGGCACTCATTGTCCACCTTGCTGGTGGGCTTGACCCCAGTTCTCTCCCTGCTCACCTCTTCAGACACTGCTGGGCTTTGCCTCACCTCTCCTGCTGTCACTTCTCACTGCCTTGTATAATCTCCTCTCCCCCCCCATCCACCCCCTTAGAGATGCAACGCTCCCCACTGTCCGTCAGTATCCTTCCTTCTCATACTTTCTTCCTCCCAAGTGATGGCAGGGTATCCCATGGTCTCACCTGCTACCTAAAAGGACGGGAAACCTCAGACCTGACACCCAGACAAGTGTGTGCTCACTAAACATGACTCTTGAAGACAGGCCCAACATGCTCAAAACCCAAATCAGCATCTTCCATCCTAAGCCCGCACCTCGCTCGCACTGTATTGTCTACCGGTGTGAACACCTTCACCACAACTGAGTCTACAAGTCCAGGTGTTGGAGTGACTTCACTTCCGGGGTTCCTTCAGCCCCAGTTCAACAAGCCTCTTCCTCCTGGGCTCTATCTGCCTTACCAGCCTCCGAACACTGTCCGTGGGTCGGCTCTGCTCACCTGAATCTCTTTCTAGCCTGTGTCTTTACCTCTAGTTTTCTCTAAATTTCATTTTCATGTCGCCTGACAGCACACTTCTGCATGTCTCTTTGACGCTTTCAACTCCCTGCCTAATATTCTTCATTGGCTTCCCTGATGTGACACATCGGGAAAATGTTAACAATATCCTTGTACCTGTGTTTCATCTGGACAGCCAATCATTCAAAAGCAACTCTGGCTACTTCCCAGTTGAGACTTTTTTTTTAAATATTTATTTATTTGATATGCATACAATATTCTGTCTGTGTGCAGGCCAGAAGAGGGCA
>NW_004949099.1:36856111-36876911 GCF_000317375.1 Microtus ochrogaster | reverse complement strand
TTGTGAGCCACCATGTGGTTGCCAGGAATTGAACTCAGGACCTTTGGAAGAGCAGGCAATGCTCTTAACCACTGAGCCATCTCTCCAGCCCCCCAGTTGAGACTTTGAGAGGCATGACTGGCTCTCACTCTCCATCTTTGTGTTTAAGGTCTTTGAACAGAGATGGGTTATCCTGATGAAGGAGAGAACTGTGGCCATATTGCTCCTGTAATTTCAGGTGACAGTCTCTTCCTCAGAAGCTATGCTGCATGTTCCTGACCACATGTATGAGGGTGGCTGGGTTCAACAGGGCTGAGGAACCTCCTGGCTGATGTTAATATAACCGCCAAGCCACAGAAGCATGAACAAACAAAAGCTGCGTTAATCCGTGAAACTGTAGAACTGTTTGTGGAGAAGAAAAAGACTTGAAAACATGTTCCATAGCCAGGTGGTAGTGGTGGTGCACACCTTTAATCCCAGCACTAGGAGCCCGGCCGTGGTGGCGCACGCCTTTAGTCCCAGTACTCCGGAGGGAGAGGCAGGCGGATCTCTGTGAGTTCGAGGCCAGCCTGGTCTACAAGAGCTAGTTCCAGGACAGGAACCAAACGCTATGGAGAAACCCTGTCTCGAAAATCCAAAAAAAATGAAAAATAAAATAAAATCCCAGCACTCGGGAGGCAGAGACAGACGGAACTCTGAGTCAAGGTCAACCTGCTCTACTGAGCCAGTTCCAGGACAGGCTCTAAAGCTACAGAGAAACTCTGTCTGGAAAACAAAAAGGAAGGAAAGAAGGGGGGAAAAGGGGGAAGGCAGGAAAGAAAGAAAAAATGATTAATGGAAAATTTCAAACCTGTTTTGTTTTAGAGACAGGATCTTACAGTATAACCCAGACCGGCCTGGAACATACTATGTAGTCCAGGTTGGCCTAGAATTTGCAATCCTCCTGCCTCAGTTTCCCAAGTGCTAAAATTATAGGCATACAACACTATGTCCCTCCCAAACTTTTTTTATTTTTTTATTTTTTACTTTTTTATTTTTTTGGTTTTTCGAGACGGTTTCTCTGTGGCTTTGGACCAAACTTTTTTTAATACTTACACAACACTTTCCTGTTGTGTAAGCTCTGTCTGTGTCTACCAGCTATGGTTTCACTTCTTTTTCACTGTGTGTGTGTTCCAGACAAGCTTACTTAGTCTTCCCCATATTTTCCCGTGCTCTCAAGCTTCCAGGACTCTGCTGTCTGACATAGGTCTAAATGTCACCTCCTCCAAGCCTGCCTCAGCCCCTGTGCTTACATCCTGCCTGCACAATACTTTCTAGATACGTTTGTAAATGTTACTTCACTTCACCACTCTCAGAATTTTTTAAAAACAAAGGCTATTTTGTTCTTTCTGGGTCCACTGTCTAGCACATAGTGAATGGATGTTACTAACTATTGAGGGGAAAGATAAAATAGACAAAACATACTAATTTTACACTTTTATTTTTAGACACGTTTTCACTCAGCTATGGACCTGCCTCTGCCTCCTGAATTTGGGATTAAATTAAAGGCATGCCACTTTGCCTAACCTTGCCTTTTAATTTTTTAATAAACTCCAAAAGCCAAGCTTATAAAGAAACCCTCTGTTTGCTAAATTGGCTCCGATCTCACATAGTGTGGATCAGGAATAAATAATTAGGAGTTCCAGTGGAGCTCTGTCCCTGGAATATATCCGTCAAATCTTCTGATCCTTCTACTCATTCCAAAAGATGAGTGTCTGTGTGTTCAATGGGGCTGGCTTCCAAACGCTGCTGAGGAAGTACAGATTCGTCCTCAGGAATGGAGTCTCACACAGATGCCCGGGATTTCACTCATTTGCTTCTCTAGTAAAAAACAAATGACTTTTACAGAAGAGTTATTCTGAAATAGAGCAAAATTCCCAGTGTCATCCAACTTCAGAGAAAGCTTCTGTCTCGGGTTTCTCATGAAAACCACTGGTAAGAGCCGGGCGGTGGTGGTGCATGCCTTTAATCCCAGCACTCGGGAGGCAGAGGCAGAGGCAGGCGGATCTCTGTGAGTTCGAGACCAGCCTGGACTACAAGAGCTAGTTCTAGGACAGGCTCCAAAACCACAGAGAAACCCTGTCTCGAAAAACCAAAAAAAAAAAAAAGAAAAGAAAACCACTGGTAATTATAATTATCGGTTTCAAATGTATGTCTCTCTTTGTGCAAGATGGGCATTGCTTACTTACTCCAAGATGGGCATTGCTGACTTACTCTGTTGGCATACTTACTGTTCAGAGAAACAGAGGATAAGACTGCCAACAGCAGGAAAAACATCAACGAGGTAAAAGGCAGCGTGGGAAAGCCAGGATTACTTTTGTGAATGGTGGTCTTCTTTGGGCGGGCTAAAGGAAAAACCAAACTAATTAAATCAGTAATGAATTTAGTCATTTCCTCTTCCTCATCTTCTTCTTTTCTACTATGAAATATTAACAGTATAAACTCTTGAAACAGCATTTAAAAATGAGTAGAAGAAAAACAATGATGTCCACTGGATAAAATGAAAGCACAAATTTCTACCACTGACAATAGCTCATTAATATTGATATTTGAGAGACATGTAAGTACAGATGAATACCCTTTCATGGAATGTTAAAGTGTGTATGCATGCACGCATATTTCCCCATATGACCGACATATCACAATCACAGTTTCTACTCTGTTATCTTCCTGCACATTGCATCATGCACATTTTTCGTCGCCATGTTTTCTTCTTTAACATTCTTTATTTTGGCTACATAGTACTTCAACATATATTTAAACAATCTCCCAAACTGCTTCCAGTATTACATTAAAGCATGCAGAAACAGAGAAATATGTATAAGCATATCTCACATGTTTAAGATATGGTCTAAGGTTATCTTTTTAGCTACTATCTCTTGGTTAGAAACCATTTTCTGGATTGAAAGGTACCGACTGGGGGAAGAGGTATAGGAGGGAGGGAGAAAGAACAACAGAGCAGTTGGGCCCGGAGACAAAGTATCACAGCAGCTTTCACACCTGCTACATCTGTAAAGCTGCGACATGAAAGCGGAAGGAGAAAAGTTTCAGGAAGGGAAGGGGATGAACAAGAACAAGAGGGAAGGCAGAGGAGGGCTAGGGATACGCACAAGGGATGTGATTGTAACAAATGCCTTAATGAATCAACCGCTACCTAAATAAATAATTTTAAAAAATAAAATTCCTTCCAGAAATATTATAGACTCTTGTAACATACGTGTGAGGTCCTGTGTCTATCCCTTGTATGAATGGAGAAAGGGACCCTCAAACTGTCCTTCAAGATAAAACTGCCCCCAAAATACAAACTAATTTCTTAAAGTATGTTATCACATAAGTAGAAAACTAAGAACTTCAGTATTTAGATTACATGAATTCATTTTCATGGAGAAAGTATAGTTTTATATACTTCAGAAATATGCAGTAGAATTCGGACTTTCCCTAAATGGCAATGGTAAAGACGGTATCGTGAACTCTTTCCCATGGTACAAGGCAACACAACAACCCCTTCAAGCTCTCCACAGACAATTCAAGCAGCTGAGCCTCCTGTCTCCCATACACATCACTCAGCCAGCCAGTGGCAAAGATCCCCTAGTCCTTGCTCATAAACATTCCCGTCTTCATGGCTCCATTAGCTTAGACCACCAGAAAATGAGGCTGTATTGTTCTGGAGGTGAGGGGGGGGGATGTTTACCTGAAAATGAGTCCGAGATAGTGCCTGAGAAAACAGGTTGAGTTTTGAAGTTCAGGTCAGTATAAATGTTTGGTGAAGCCATACTGAGACGAGATCTGCTTTCTTCAGAAAACCCGCGGCATTCGTAAATTCTTTTTCTTATAAACAAGAAGTAAGCATGGTGATAATTATCCCACCATCAACGAGAAGGTGCAGAGGTACCAAGTGGGCAAGTGCCTCATGAGAATTTAAAACCACGGGGTGGAAGTCTCTGGGCCACAGAGAGGTCCGATCACCACAGTCAGAAAAAAAGAATCACATTAAACCTGTTCAGGGTGGATATGCAAATACTGTGAGCCGTGGACTGAAACCGGGAGTGAGGAAAAACAGGAAGGAAAGGAAAGGAGGAACCAGGCAATAGAGAAGTCTGTCCTGAAACTCGAGCTCTCAGCTCTCTCCAGCAGAGTTCGCGAGCTTCCAGGAGCAAACACGATTTCTGAAGAAGCAGCCAGCGTTGGCTAACACTGCTAATACTGTAGCCACAGCATTCTCTTTAGCTGGACCGCTGGGTTCTAGGCACCACATTCTAAGAAACTCCTTGACCTTGGCTTCTTTCCTGCTCTGTAGACTGTAAGATGGGGCAGATTTTCTAAGTCTCTCTGGCTCAACCTGTGTTCCTTTTCGTGGGAGTGAGGCGCTCCCGAAACCAAGGCATCCTGGGATAGGCTGTGGCCTTCCTTTTCTGCTGTGTCAAGTTTCTTGCCTTGCTTTTCTGGTTAAAGTAGGGTTTGGGTGACAGTCGCCTCTTCCAGCTGTTCCTCTGTTTTCTCCAGATTATTCCTCGGAGACTCTGGCAAACTGCCTGGATGACATCTACTGTCTTTGCTCACGCTGCGTGCTGCATTTGAAAGTACCCGCCGCCACGCATGTGCCCCACACACCCGGTGTCTCGCTTGTTCTGCTTCTTCACAGGAACAGGAGGGGCTCAAGGCACTGGGTGATTAACCCTTACGTGTCTTCCCTGCTGAGTCAACATCGTTCTTTTCCACTCACTCAAGAACAGGAGAATACTCTTCATCAGCTAGGCTGTGAAGCTCAGGTGCCCTGCCCCCACACACACACACTCCAGGGCACACAACACCACACTGTGGGGCTAGGGGAGAACAGGCCCTCCATTAGTCATGTGGCAAGGATGCATTAACACTAAACAAGAGAAACCACAGAAAATCTCAGAAGTAGATATTGGAGGTGTGGCAGAAGAAAAAGGCCAAATGCTACCACATCAACAAGCATTCTTAAAAGATTTGAAACTCGGACAACAAACACTAGATGTAGATAAATATATTTATCTCTCTATATATATAGATATGTTTTGTTTTTCAGCACAGGGTTTCTCTGGTTGTCCTGGAACTCGCTCTGTAGACCAGGCTGCCGACCTCAAACTCACAGAGATCCGCCTGCCTCTGCCTCATGAGAGCTGGGATTAAAGGCGGGGGCCACCACCTCCTGGCAACATTCAATATCTTAAACTGAGTGCTGTGAAATATTTAAAAAGATATCCAAACAACTAGCTCAAGATAAACCAATGAACCCTCCACCAAACAAGGGACATCCACGCCCCAGAAGGAACTCACCAACATCCACCCAAGAAAGCAGTGACAGACGGTTGGGCACATAAAGGTACCCAGTGCCAATCTGGGGAATTTCTCCAATGAAAATGAATGATCTCGGGATCCCACATTCGAGTACCAAAAACTGTCAACCCAAAATCACAGCTCTCACCACAAGGGAAATAAGTGACAGGTTCTAGAGTCAAATAGGAGTGACAATAATCTGGAAACATATGGTCATAGCTCCAACGCTATGACTTAATGGGCCGACAATTTTGTAAAGTTCTTATCGTTGTGTAACAAAGGAGAGATGACATAAGCCGAAGCACTTTTAAATGCATTGGTGGTCTAGAGAGGTGGCTCAGTGGTTAAGCACATGCATTGCTCTCACCAAGGACTAGGGCTGGTTCCTAGCACACACATGGCCTTTCACAACCATCCTTAACCCCATTCAGGGGATCAGACAATGGGGATCTGTCACCCTCTTTTGGCCTCCAGAGGCACCAGGCATGCATGTGATGCACATATATCTCAGCAGGCAAAACGCTCACAAATATGAAATACATAAAATTTTTAAGTGTCTTATGTGTCTGGGTATTTTGCCTGCGTGTATGTCTGTGTACCATGTGCAGCTCACACTGAGGTAAGAAGACATTCTATAACCTGGAACTGGAGTTAGAGACAATTGTGAGCTACCATGTGGGTGCGAGGAATTGAACCCGGGTCCTCTGGAAGAACAGCAGGTGGTCTCGAGTTCTGAACTACCTCTACAGACCCGTAAAATAAATGTTAAAAATTAAATAAAATACATTAGCAGACAGGTTATGGTGATGGGGGGTTATAGGCCTCATGTGCTGCTGGATGACATTCTCCACCTCTAAGTTGGCGGAAGCTAGTGGTGAATACTTTCCCAAAGGGTTCAGGTAACAGTCACAAGAATGTTACATAAAACACAGAGGTGAGTAATGCATGACTAATAAGGGATCTAAAACATATCCCAAGATAATGTGATTCTGGGGCTGCAGCATTCCAAATCTCCACAGTCATGTGAGTTCAACCAATCAGCCCTGGAGAATCTCCCATAGAGAATCTCCCATATAGGCGATGCTTTCTTTCTGAGAACTTGGGCTCACACAGTAAAGAGGGCGTCTATGTGATAGGAGGGTCAGGTCCAGAAAGACCAACTTCAAACAGGGTGAGAAGGGCATCCATGCACAGGGTGAGAATGTGAACAGAAAGCATTGCATCAGGACTGCATGGTCGTCAGCTGGCAGAAGACCACGCAGGGACCAAAGTCTGGGAACCAAAGCAGAGGAACTTTCTCACAGACTCCCAACAGCTCACAGATTGAAAAGAATCTCACAGAGGTAGGGCAGACATGTAAACCCCAAAGGAATGTACAGAGGAATGGCCAGCATCCGGGACTCCACCTGTGAAGCACAGACACTGTACCAGGTCCATCAAAGGAAGACCCCAAGGGGACAACAGAACCATCTGCTGCAGGGGAGCTCCCAGGAGTGAGACAGGTTTCTGAGAGCTAGGGGAGGGACAAGAGTCTTCCATTAAAGGCCTCATGTTCTTTGTTCACAGAAGCCTTCCTGCCATACCTATTCTTCCCTGTTTAGTACCCAGTATTAGTTCAGCAGGCTGCTACGTTGCTCAGTCCCTCTGTTCTTGCCCTGCACCAATTACATTTCTTGTTGCTTTTTCTTTTCCCTTTACCTCTCTCCTGGAGAACACAGGCTGGCCTGGTTGATGGGGCTCCATGTCCCATCCTCCTGGAAGGTGTTGTTTTTAACATATGCAAGGCCTGCTATACCTACTCACGGTTTTGTTTGGAAGGTTCATTTCTATCCTTCGGCTCTGCTTTTGAATGTCTTTGCTGGCAAGAGCATATCTTAGAGACAACAGATAGGTGGATTTTTTTCTTTTAAGTTCAGTTAGTCTGCATCATTTTGTCAGTTGAGGATATTTGCATTTGTGTTCATATTGAGACGGGTTTGCTGTTTCCTGAGATTTTGTCAGTTGATGTTCTGGTCGGTTGGACAATTGGTATTTCTTTTCTTCTTCCCCCATTAGCATAGAAGTTTGCTAGTCTGCTGAACTGGGTATGATTGAGTCTTTCCCAGCTCTTTTTGGTTCATCTATTCCCCTCATCAAATGCACTCTCCTGTGTTCTTGTGGGTGAGACTGTTTTTCTTTTTCCTCCGTGTATATTACTCCTGAAAACCTCTGTGTACCAGCAGCTCGCTGGTTTCCACAACTCGGCACTTCCTTGGGGTCACTTTCTCTGGCTGGCAATCTGGTGTTCGGCTTTCCTGGCCATACATCACATATTCATCCTCTTGTACTGACTCTGCTTCTGTCTCCAGCCCAGTTCTATCTGAATTCCTGGTGCCTCTCCTGCATGAAACTCATTGGTAGAGACAATGAATGTGGGCCTGCATTGTGCAGCAGCAGTAGAAGGATCTCAAGTTCACTAACAATCCTGCTCCTGGGAGGCAACACAGGTCAGCAACATTTGAGGCTGACTCACAGTGTGGCTGTGGCAGCCATGGCTCCAGACACTGATTAGTGGGAGCAGTGATGGTGGAAATTTGGGCCCATTCCCGAAGATGTTCAGGGAGCTGATAGGGGTAGCTTAGACTCCCATGGTAACTGTTGGTATTCAGGCATCTGTACTGGCCAGCCGTTGGGGTCCTGACAGGATACGTCCTCAGCGGCAACCACTAAGAGCACCTCCTGTGCACATTCACAATGTTCCCTTTTAAAAGGGGGGCTTTGCCTATCTCCCATTTCTTTCTTTCTCTCTCTTTCTGCTTCTCTGCCTCTTTGTCTCTCTGTCTGCCTCTCTCTTTTCTTTTGTTGCCCCGTCCCCAGAGGCTGGTTTTCCATCTTTGCTCCCTGCCTTTTCCCGTTCATTTTCCCCCAATTAAAAAACAAAACAAAACAAAAACCTTCTCCACCTGAGCTCTGTCGCATGCCATCTTTCTCTCATGTGTCGCTTTTTTCTAAGTTAGAACAGTAACAACCCTAGTCCTTCTCTTACCCTTAACTTTATAGTTATCCACTCTCTCGAGCACAGCTTCTAACCTCCCATCTTATCCACAGTCTTAATCATCTTGTCCTAAACATATTGATTAACCATCTCTAGTGTCCCACCAAAAAACAAACATACATACTGATTATATGTATTTGGCAGAATATATAAAAAAAATCTATCGCATTTAGAAGGGGGCTGGAGATGTAGCTCAGTTGGAAGAGCATTTCCCTAACACATACAAAGCCCTGACTGAATACTGGGCGAGCCAACATACACACCTGTAATTCCATTACCCAGAAGGTGGAGGCAAAAGGTCAAGAGTTCAATATCATCCTTGACTACCTAGTTCTGGGCTATCCTGGTATAAATGAGACCCTGTCTCCAAAGAAAAAACCAAAATATAAATATTAAAATGGAACCCTTCTTTTAAAAAAGATTTATCTTTTATTTTGTGTATATAAATACTTATCTGCATGTATGTACGTGTACCACATGCATACCAGAAGAGGGTCTCAGATCCCCTGGAACTGGAGTCACGCAAACAGTGAAACTGGGTGCTGGTAACTGAACCCTGGAACTCTACAGTGCAACAAGAGCTCTTAATACCGAGCCACCTTTCTAGCCCTGAAATGGCTCTTTGTTGTTGTTCTTTTGTTTGCTTTGGGTTTTACATTTTGGTTTTTCGAAACAGGGTTTCTTTTTGTAGTCCTGGCTGCCCTCAAACTCAAAGAGATTCACCTGCTCCTGGCCTCCTGAGTGCTGGGATTAAAGACATGTACCACCACTGCCTGACTACTGTTTTCCTTTTTATGTATCAGTTTTCTCTTAGAAAACATATGCCTTAAATGTTCTCACTTAAGAGACATTTAGTGATTTTTTTTTTAACCAAAAATGTAGGAAATGGGGCTAAGGACACAGTAGAAGATTGCCTAGCCTGTGTGAGACCTTGGGGACAATCCTCAACACCACAAAGAAAACCTGTGGATAGCAGGGTTAGTAAGAGTAGTGATTAAATAAATTACAGCAATCCATATATTGAGGGCCTGGTTAGATGTTGAAAAGAATAATCTAAGCACTAAGAACATATACAGAGCCAAGGAGATTGCCCAGCAGATAAAGCATTCGCTGCCCAGGCATGAGAACCTAAGTGTGGATCCCCAGCGCCACCTAAAAGCCAGGAGTGATGGTGTGTGCTTGGAATTACAGTTTTGGACAGGCAAAGATGGGGATTCCTGGGACTTGCCAGCCGGTCTACCCTAGTCAGTCAGTTCCAGGTACAATGAGAGACCCTATCTCAAAAATAGTTGAGGGAGGCACTCAACATGAACCTCTGGTGATGTGGGAAGGTCATATGTCAGTCTGCTGTTTCATTGGTTAATCAATAAAGAAAACTGCTTGGCCTGATAGGTCAGAAAATTAGGTAGGTGGAGTAGACAAAACAGAATGCTGGGAAGAAGGGAACCATTGGTGAGCCGGACACCATTCCTCTCCTCTCCAGGCCAGACGCGATGAAGCTCCAGCCCAAGATGGATGGACACTAGAATCTTCCTGATAAGACACCACCTTGTGGTGCTACACAGATTATCAGATATGGGTTAATCAAGATGTGAGAGTTAGCCAGTAAGAGGATAGAACTAATGGGCCAAGCAGCGTTTACATGAATACAGTTTGTGTGTTGTTATTTCGGGGCATAAACTAGCCAGGCAGCCGGGAGCTGGGCAACAGGAATGCCAGCCCGCAGCTCCTTCTACACTCTGGTCTCCACATGTACATACACACACATGTACCCACATACAGAAACATGTATATACATACACAGCAAAATAAATCAATACATACAAATATAAAGGCTTAGGAAAGTTCAAAACATTGTAAATTCTAAAGTAAAGTTTATTTTAGTATAAGTTTTATCTAAGTATATTTAAGTGGACAGTTACACATAAGCACACAAAAAAACTGTTTTATAAAATGTATCAAGATTTTGCAGCAGTCACAGTAACTACAGACTCATAACTGCTCAAAGTACCAAGAATAATGGCTGCTGGGTATTCAGCCATAAATGGGACGCCTATATCATCCCCTCCCAGGCCATGGAGCAGCTCAGAAAGTGGGAAGACCTAACAGCCAGAGGAGTAGGTGTACAGCAGGAGGGTGACACTAACTTCCGCACTCTTGAACTCAGGGCAACTGGGATTACCATGTAAGACTGGGTCTACAGACCTGGACTGTGGAGAAACTCCTGAGGCCCCGCCCTAAGAGTTTATATGCAGCCAATGAATGGTTAGTGGCAGACGGAAGGACATAATCTTCAGTGGTGTATGTAATGGCGTAAAAGAATGCAGACAGATTGTAAAAATATATACAGCTTTAATGGAGAAATAGACTTACAGAACCACTGTTCCCAAGGAGACCAGGAAAGAAGAAGCAGCGGCTGGGAGCACCCTCGCCAAATTTATAGGCAAACATTAGCTCAAGGTGAACACACCCCCTAAGGGGCGGGACTTATGCCTACAGGTGTAGCCACTAGTCAGGTGCCTGGGCTACTATACACAAATCTCCACCCACGCTCCTGTAAGCAGCCCTAATGAAACTCACTGGGTCATTTAAAAACAGACACAGAAGTAGAAAATGTAACGGCGTAAACGAATGCAGACAGATTGTAAATATATATATATATATATATATATATATATATATATATACATATATATAGCTTTAATAGACTTACAGAACCACCGTTCCCGCGGAGACCAGTAAAGCAGAAGCAGCGGCTGGGAGGACGCTCGCCAAATATATATGCAAATATTAGCCCAAGGCGAACATGCCTCCAAGGAGCGGGACTTATCCCTACATCTCCCCTTTTTGTCTAAATAAGACAGAACTAAACCAAATACAACTATATACAATAATAACAAATAATAAATATAACAAACAAAATTGAGAACAAAAGTTTTGCTAAACATTCTATCTCAAGGAGTCTAAATAATGTAGAGAGTAACTACAATTATATAATCTTCAACTCCGTCAAAGATCTGAGAAGGGAGTAAATATTACTTAACAAACGAGATATATCCAAAATGTGCAACAATTGACAGAGACAACTGACTACCTGGGCAATCACCCAAAGTCTCGTTTGCAGTGTTGAGTCTGGATCACCCTGGGCACACTTCACATCCAAACCCTAACGCCATCGCAGCTACCTAGGGTGGAAAGATCAAACAACGCAGGGCCACTGTGGAACAAAACAGAACTGAATGTAACTGACTCAGTATGGCTGCAATATGAAGGTGAATCGGGGTGCTTCTCTTTTAATTCAAGTACATGCAATGGCCAGAGTCAGCAATTACATAGCCTACCATCACTTTGGGTACAGGCGGGTGAAGCTGCAGTTAACTTCTCTACGCTTGAGATGTAGATGACCGTACCTTAGAGATCCTGTGGAGACTGAGCTAGCTCATAAAGCACTTAGCTGGTGCCTAACAAGGAATCAAAGCTCCGAAAACGGAGACAGTGAGGCTGTACTTGGTTTGGGGTGTCTGACGTTCTGAGAGTCTGTGTGGGACCAGTGGATGAAGAGTGTGGTCCTCGGGGTACGTTCAGTCTCCCTAAGCTTGTTCTCTGCAGTTTGTCCCCCACCATCTCTTACTCTCCATTTGTCTCTTCTCCAGTGACTCCTCCACTTCATATCCCAGAGAGTACCTACTCAGGTGTGGTACAATGCCACGCCCTGACACCATCCCATCTCCTACTGTGGTAGCCAGAATGAGAGCGGCCATCCGGGCGCATGCGCAGTGGGTGGGGCGGCTGCACAGGTTAGCCGTGGTGGCAAATACTTACATGGAGCTTCCCGTGTACCGAGCCTTCTTCCATGCCAATTAGTTCAGTCAATGATGAGACCTACAGGGTCTAACTAACCACAAGCTCTTCAGTTATTCGAGTCAGTTCACTGTCACAATGACACTATGATGTACTGTAAATGAACTTTAATAATGTGTTGAGACAATGACAGAGAAAAAAAATTGTGCAAAGGCAATAGTCATCCCAAATCCACGTTCCTAGACACTAGTCTCTACTGGCCACTAGCCATCTACTATTCCTGAGCTATGGCAGAGAAGGCCATTAGTAAGTACATCTCCCACCAAAGGTTTAAGTCTGAAAACTGTCTTCCAACCTTCCTTTCAGCCTGACATCTGTTATCCCTAGTTTCCTACTCTGGCTTGGGTAAAGGCTCCAACTCTTTACATAAAGTGACCCCAGTCAGTGGGGGTCAACTATGGGGGTACAGACCTGTAATTCCAGAATTCAGGAAGTAGAGACAGGAAGATCAGAAGTTCAAAGTCATCTTTAGTTGCTGGGTGGTGGTGGTGCATGCCTTTAATCCCAGCACTTGGAAGGTAGAGGCAGGTGGATCTCTGAGTTCAAGGCTAGTCCAGTCTACAAAGTGAGTTCCAGTACAACCAGGGGTACTCTGAGAAACCCTGTCTTAGCGAGGGGAAGTCATCTTTGCCTATACATCCAGTTCAAGGCGATCCTTGAACATGAGATCCTATCTCAAAACACACAAATAAGGCTTGAGTTCAAGGTCAGCCTAGGCTACATAGTGAGTTCCAGGACAGTGAGGGCTATAGGAGACTAAGAAACAAAAAAAGACCTCAGATGATCTTGTCTCTCTTTCTACAGAGTCCCCTTCATCAGCAAGTCTGAGAGGTCCTGCCCACAGTTGTTCCAGTTGCTAGAGGAAGAGTGCCCTCTAGTGGTCCCACAGTGTAACACCCACAGGAAGTGTCATAATATTTCTTTCCTGCCATAGCATCAGAACATACAGGAATTTTTAAAAAGTAATTATAAATAAAAATAAAAATAAACCTACTGAAAAGCAAACAAAAAATCAATATTAGTGCTTTTGACACTGACTGTTAGAATGTGATATTGTTATAGATTCATGGGACAAAACATGAGCTCACAATAGACAACCCTTTACTTGTGACTCAAATGAAACATTACAAGCACACTAGACATCTTTAGGAATATATGCTGTCCTCATAAAGTGTATCTTTCAGGAGGAAACTAGGAATGGACAGAGGGAGGAAGAGAAGGAATGAGGGAGGGAGGGATGAAGGGAGGGAAGGAGAGACCACAGACTATATACATCCCAGGCTTCAAGAACAAACAAGTAGCAGGGTGTGGTGGCATAAACCTTCAATCCCAGGCTTTAATCCTTGAACTCTATGAGTTAGAGGCTAGCCTGGTCTACACAGAGAGTTCCAGGACAGCTTTTATTTAGAGAGACCCTGTCTCAAAAAAACAAAACAAAACAAAACAAACAAATAGTATAGGTAAATAAACTCCACCCTCTTTCTCTATAACCTAATGATCTCAGGGCTGGAGACATGGTTCAGTGGGTAGGAGCACTGGCTGCAGCAAGCTCCACAGAGAAGAGCTGGACACTCACCGATAACCAGCATGCAGAGGGAAAGGAGGCAGAAGGGTGACTGCAACTTGTTGCCCATCAGTCTCGCTGAAGAATAGCTAGCTCCATTTTCACTGACCGACCCTGTCTCAAGGGGATAGCCTAAGTGCAGTAGAGCAGGGCACCCCAAATCTTCCTCTGACCTCTACACTCTCATCCACATGCACACATTCATGTAACAGGCCCCCAGACTTTGTAGGTCCCCAGACCTTAGCACTACTGACTCCATGATGGAAGTACCATTCAAGCCTTGGGACTTAGCATGCAGAGAGCCACAAAGAAAACCAAGACCTAGGCCATGGAAGTGCACAGTTCTGGGAAAGTCTCTAAGGTACTGGCCTTGCTTTTTGGCTTCTGGAGTTCAGCTTCTGGCTAACTGTTCTTGTTAACTGAAGTATGTTAACCCAGAATGTGGGTTTTGTACTTAGAATCTCACCCTGAAAAAGTTTAAACTGGGATCCTGAACACCCAGTGTAATCGCGGGCCAGCTAATAGATGTTCTATTGGCTTAAATCCATGTCTGAGCAGTGTTCTCTGTGGATACCCCACAGTCACACACAGAGGTATACAACACACAGCAAGAAGAATATTATTTAGTTAGATTTAAAAGGTGCTGGAAAGATGGCTCAACAGTTACAGAGCTCACTGCTTTCATAGAGGACCTGAGATCAGCTCCCTGTACCCATGTCAGGCAGCTCACATGCACTAGTATGCTTCCAAGAGACCTGACATTGTCTTCTGACCACCAGAGACACACCCAAAATAATAAATAACGGTAATAAATCTTTAATAAGATTATAAAGAATATTATATGTATTTCTGGTAGGTAATCTAAGATATTTACTTAGAAGACAGACTCCTGGATCATACAGTATTTTTTTATATTTTAAGACCCATATAATTTTATATTTATGTATATGTATGTGCACCCCGTGTGTACACGTGACTGCAGAGGAAAGAAGAGGACATCAAATCTCCAAGAGTTCATCCAGGTCCTCTGCAAGAACGCTCTAAACATCTGAGCCATTGCTTCAGTCTTTTTTAAAACTTATTGAAGAACTACACACGTTTTTTGCAGTTCTTTTTTTTTGCACACTTCACCAGTATTTTCTTTACTATGTACATGTCTACACATGTGTGTGGACACATGCCAGCACAGGAGTGGAACTCGGGGGACAAGCTATAGGACTCGGTTCTCTCCTTCCATCATGCAGGTTTCAGGGATTGAGCTCAAGTACTCAGGCTTGGTGGCCAGCACTTTTATCTACTGAGCCATCTTGCCAGCCCCACTAGTGCTCATTTTTATTTATATATTTACGTGTGTGTGTGTGTCTGTGTGTGTGTGTGTCTGTGTGTGTATGTGTGTACGTGTGTTTGCCTGTCTTTGTTAGGGTTTCTATTGCTGCAACAAAACACAATGACCAAAGAGCAAACTGGGGAGGAAAGGGTTTATTCGTGTGGCTTACACTTCATCGCTGTTCATCATCAAAGGAATCAAGACAGGAACTCCAATAGGACTGGAACTTGGAGAATAGGCAGAAGCGGATGCAGAAGCCATGGAGAAGTGCTGTTTACTGGCTTTCTTCCCCTGGCTTGCTCAGCCCACCTTCTTCTAGAAGAACCCAGGACCACAGCCCAGTGATGGTACCATTCACAATGGGCTGGGCCCTTCCCCACTGATCACTAAATGAGAAAATGCCTTACAGCTGAATCTCATGGAAGCATTTCCTCAGAGAGGTTCCTTCCTCTCTGAAGACTCTAGCCTGTGTCAAGCTGACAAAAGAAAAGAAAAAGAGAAAAAGAAAGGAAAAGAAAAGAGAGCCAGTCCAATGTCCATGGCACACACATAGCCAGAAGAAAACTTAGAGGGGTTAATTCTCTCCTACACTGCTGGTCTTGAAGACCAATGTCAGCTCATCAGGCCTCAGGGCAAGCACTTACCTGTTGAGTCATCTCACTGGCCTTCTTTCTGGCTTTTTGATACCAGTCATGCTTTAAAACTTGAAGACAATTCTGAAGCCATTTCTGACAATTCTGAGCCCTCTCTGTCTCAGCAGTAATGCTCCCCCCCTTCCCCATGAGAACCAAGGACCTAACAATTGCCCACACACATACTGAAGCGTTGGGAACTTCCCATCATCTCCCTGAGTCCTTGTGAATGTTCTCCAAATAGAACTCAGTTATTGAATAGGGGCAAGATAACCCTTAGGTATTGACTCAGTGACTGATGTTTTGACTCAGGCCCTGGGAAAGGGGCAAAGTGACCCTCAGATGTTTTCCCTTACCTCATCTAATCTGGCAACCACTCTCCAGCCAATTATTGGTAATAGCCCTTTTGAATAAGCCAATCATAATGGTTAAAGAACAACCCCCCCCCCAGTGTCAGGGACCATTGTCCTAAGGATGTTTGCAGAAAGCACCACTACCTTGAGAGCTGTTTGCTAACAACCCAACTATCTTGATAGCAGGGACCATTGTCCTAAGGATGTTTGCAGAGAGCCCCCACATCCCAACTACCTTGAGAGCTGTTTGTTAATGGAGCCACAAAAAGAATGCTTCCGCTTCTCAGGTGTGCTGACTAGTGATCTTTGCTACCCCAGCAAAATTCCTTCTTACCCCTACCCCCCACCCCAAACCAAATTCCTCATTCAAGGGCTATATAAGCCGCAACCATCGCTAATAAAGAGAGGCCTTAACAAGTGAATTTTGCTTGGTCTCATTTCTCTCTCCCGCCCGTTCTTTCACGTAGTGCCTCTTCAGACCCTGAAATAACTGGACCTGCTGGACAGGTACACCCCAGACACCCCTTCCTTCTGTGGTTTTTCCCTTTAAAAATAACCTGTACCAGCCATTTGGGGTCTTTCTAGCCTCCCTAATGCTGGAAGACCCTGTCAGGACAGACTTAATAAAAGCCTCCTGCTTTTACATCAGCTGTGGTGGTGAGACAGTCTCTGGGGGACGACTCCTCCTCGGTGATTGGATTCTAGGGTTCAACAATGCTTTACGTCCATACAGTAAGACCATTTTTTCTCCTTTTCATAATGCCTTGAGTGTGGGAACACTGGACAGAGAAATTAAACACAGAGGTTAAATGTGAGCCAATTTCAATGTTTAAATTCCAGTTCTTAAAGTTTAAGCCCCTTGACAGGATGGAAGCTGGGCTCTGTGCACGGAAAGCTGGGTTGAAGTTTGAGGCACTGTTCTTAACAAAATCTCAATCATTTGATTTTACCGATAGACTTGGGGTAGAAGCCTCCTAGCTCAGAGGCAGAGAAGCACTCAGCTGCCCTTCCTCCTCCCACACCATCTCAAAGTCCTCAAACTAAATGTCCCTCCCTTCTACTTCTGGGCATCTCTCTATCCATCCTGACTCCCTCTTATTCTGTTTTTTTCTTAACAATCCTATCTTCACTTCCTGTTGCTTGTTCCACCTTTTGACCTATCACTGATTTTATTTAATCCTGTTTACAATATTCAAGCAGAAAATTCTGGATTAAAGGTGTGTGCTACGGCTGAGCCACACAACTAGAAACAAGTTTTTCCAATAAATAATCTCAGGTTCCACAGGATGATCAAATATCCTGCAACAAGGAACAAGAACATGTATGGCTGACCAACAGAGGAAACCCAGCACAAAGGGTGCATGATTCTACCAAACCTTGAGATTATACAGGGCCCTTTAAAGGCTGCCAGACAACAACTCTGCTACAGTCCAAACTCCTAATCTCTGGGAAAATCTTGGGCTTGTCTTCAGGTTCAGCAGCAGAGACAAGTGACTCTCCTAGTGTGCCACTCTCACGAGGGGTCACATTCCATACCAGCACGTCACTCGGGTACAGCAGGTATTTAGAATCATTTCAAAACCATGTATCATGGGTCCTTAGACCATTTTTTTTTTTTTGAGAGTCAGAGAACAACTTTTTTTAAAGATTTGTTTATTACATAGTGTTCTGCCTGCATGTATGCCTTCATGACAGAAGAGGGCACCAGACCTCATTGCAGATGGTTGTGAGATCCACCATGTGGTTGCTGGGAATTAAACTCAGGACCTCTGCAAGAACAGCCAGTGCTCTTAACCACTGAGCCTTCTCTCCGGCCCCATCCTTAGACCATTTTTCAAGGCAGATTATTTTATTGTTTCGCTTGAGTGATAAGAATTCCTTATACTTTTTGGATGTGATTCCCCTTACTCGTAATTCGTAATTTTCCTCATGCTGTCTTCTTTGCTGAGTGTTTCTAACACTACACGGAAACTTTCCATATTTGCTTCTTGTACTCGCTATGTAGCCAAGATGATGAGCTTCCGGTCCTCCTGCTCCGGTTTCCATGAGTGCTGGGATCACAGGCATGCACCAGCATGCCCAGTGTCACGTGGTGCTGAGGCCTGAACCCAGGCTCTGTGCACACTCAGAAGCACCTATCAACTGAGCTACTTCTGTGTCTGTGCTTCTGATGCCATATCCAAAGTATCTGGTACTGTGACCATCAAAGCCCTTTTCTGTATTCCTCTACTTGAGTGGTCCTGGATAGTGAGTATTAAAGGGGAGGGGTTAAATGATAAATGTCTGCCATAGTCTTGTTTCTTAAAAGAGTGACAAGTGCATGTGCCCTCTTATCACTGCCCTTTTGTCCTGGGCCAGTTAAATTACAAAGACAAACAGGGCTGGAAATGTATCTAAGCGGCAAATCGCTTGCCTAGCATGCACAAAGCCCTGGGTTTAATTCCTTCCACTGGTAGAGAGAGATAGGACATAAACCAAAAGATGAAAAAAACACCTTTTTTTCATATCTTTAATTACCATTATTGCACCAATACAGCATACGCTTTATATACATATATCTTCAACTTCATTTTCAATTTTCAGTAATTCAAATACATAATATATTATCATCTTAAGAATACAAATAACACAAAATGGAGGAAGATTGAGAAAATAGGTTTCCCAATAGTCACTATATTTTCTATATTTTCCTCTTAGTGTTCTTATTGGAACCTTCATTGTCCTGCCATGGCTCTGCGAAAAGAGAGCTGTCTGGAAAGGGGATGGCAATGCGAACAAATGGACCCCAAGTCTGAAAAAGCTAAGAAAAATATCCAGAGGAAATAATGTAAGAACCCTCTTCAGCCAGAATGTACATATCCAAACAGTGCTCCCAGAAGGTAAATCCTCCCATTCCACCCTCATCCTCAAACTGCCCAGCACACAAACGGACAGTACCCACTGACCTGAACAGGACCCTCTTCACAGTATTGTAAAAGGAATGGTGGGCAGAGGACGGGGAAGTAATAGGACGCAAACTTGCTTTAAGACATCCTAGCTGGGGATCAAAGTCTGGGGCAGAGGCTGTCACAGATAAAGCTGTGGCGCAGCCTCCTTCACAATGACAATAATCTAATAGCAGCTTTCATGGACCAGCTAAGTGGACTAAAGGAAATGCTAACGACAAGGCTCCAGACCAGGCAGCAAGGCATGTGGTACTGCATGAGAGCTAAGTGCTTCCCCCTCTCTGCTCTACACATCACGTTAAAATGCTTACCTTAGGTCAAACACGGGGTGAATAAAGTTAATGCCATGTTTCAAATGCAGCAGAAACGCCTCTGCAGACTACAACTTGGAAAGCACAGCCTCCATCTCCTTCATCTCAGAAATAGCCACCGTCAAAGATGCTGCACTATTCAACACGCAGAAAACCGTGGGGCGCCACCAACCCGAGCCTTTCATTAGAGGAAAAGACGTAAACACACAAGGCGGTGGTGGTGCTGCGGCTCACCGGATGCTCACTGAATAGGGTAAGCCTGAAGGAGGCCTTACAGAAGAGAGCCGGATACGGCCGCAAACCTACCCTCATGAAAATCCTAACATGGTTAAGTATGGAGGCCACTCTGCCCATTTATAGCCTTGGGTTACGAGAAAGACCATTACAAGGCATTGTCTCTCCTGAAATTGCTAACTAGGGCATCACAAACAGATACACAGGAATCATGAGATGATTCTGAAATAAGTTCAAGAATTTACATATGTCAGAGGTCACTCTTATTCTCACAGGTGGCTTTCTGAACTCTGCACAGTCGGTCAGTGTGATAATTTCCACTACTCCCCTGCCTCAGTTGTGAGCAGGAAACAGCAGTTGGTCTCCTGGCTTATACAGCAAGTAACACAGAGGTAACAAAATAATCCAGCCTGAAAGCAACAGAGAAGCTATGGAAAAGATTGTCGACTGATTTTGGTTCTGGGAAATGAAGCGGTCCCTCAACTCCCTCATAGAATGGTGCCCTCCAGGTCATTTATTCTTCAAGTGTGTCTTAACATCTTGCCAATGATACTCAGAACTGGACCCAGTTGGACGGCTGTGGCGCCTGGTTCGGAACAGAGCTGCAGGACAGGGGAAGAGACAGAAGCCAAGAGAGCACATCAGTATGAGAGTCCAGTCACTTCCGAGTCGCCAAGACACTGCGTGAGAAAGTCTGAAAGAGCTCTTCACATGAACTCCACTTCCCAAGTTCCTCCCGGGAACTCGTACTGAATCCCACATGATGGCATTTGCTTCCTTGACTACACATTCCTCTACAGCATCACTCTCAACCTGTGCGTCACGACCCCTATGGGGGCTGAACAACACCTTCACAGGGGTCACAGAGTGGATGTTTACATATGCTTCCTAGCAGCAGCAAAATTACAGTCATGAAGTAGCAATGAAAATAATTTTATGGTTGGGGGTCACCACAACCTGAGAAACTGAATTAAAGGGACGCAGCATTTGGAAGGTTGAGAAGCACTGGCCTACACCCTAAGGGAGAGCCTGTTGGGTGCACTGTGCCCGTTACCTGGATGCAGTGCTGAAGTCTCCCCACAAGTCACTGCTTGTAGAAACTGGCGCTGGTGCTGAAGTTGTGACAGGAGCAGGGGAATCCAAATCTAAAAGGATATCTGAACAGAAGGGGTGGTTTAATCATATGTTCACAGGGAAACCTACACCCGAAGGATATC
>NW_004949099.1:36852227-36855867 GCF_000317375.1 Microtus ochrogaster | reverse complement strand
GTGGTACTGCATGAAAGCTAAGTGCTTCCCCCTCTCTGCTCTACACATCACGTTAAAATGCTTACCTTAGGTCAAACATGGGGTGAATAAAGTTTAATCATATGTTCACAGTGAAACCTACACTCAAAGGTCACAGCAACTTTTTTTTATAATCGCTCACACTGGAGACCGTTCAGATGCTCTTAGGTGATGGCTAAAAACACTGCAGTAAAAACATCCTCAGCAATAAAAAGGAAAAAACTCGACATATAGGACAACTTGGGGTACATCTCTAGAGACTTACACACACTAAGTGAAAATAGCCAATCCCCAAAAGTTTACATACTGTATGACTCCACTTACCTCACACTCCTAAAACAATAACTTTATATAAACACAAAGCAGGTGAGAGATTGCCAAGAGTCAGGGATGGGAGAAGGAAGGCTCACAGGGGATGGTTATAAAAGGGTGACACCAAAGATCCTTAAAGTGAGGCTAGAGAAATGGCTCCCTGGTTACGAGTACTCTCTCACTGAAGTGTTGCTCTTCCAGAGGACCCAAGTTCTATTCCCAGCCCCAGAGATGGCTCACAACCATCTCTAACTCCAGCTCCAGGGGCCCAATGTCTCTGAGGCACCTGCACTCACTTTAAAAATAATAAATCTTAGCTGAATGGTGGTGACACACACCTTTAATCCCGGCACTCAGGAGGCAGCAGGAGAATTTCTGAGTTAGAGGCCAGCCTGGTCTACAGAGTGAATTTCAGGATAACCAAGGCTACACAAGAAACCTCGTCTCAAAAAAATAAAAAAAAAAAAACCCTAATATTAATAAATTTAAAATCTTCGGGCTGGAGAGATGGCTCAGTGGTTAAGAGCATTGCCTGCTCTTCCAAAGGTCCTGAGTTCGATTCCCGGCAACCACATGGTGGCTCACAACCATCTGTAATGAGGTCGGCGCCCTCTTCTGGCCTGCAGACATACACACAGACAGAATATTGTATACATAATAAATAAATAAATATTTTAAAATAAATTTAAAATCTATTAAAGTAAAAGACAAAGTGATACAGACTTGTTCTGCAGCCTGACCATCACAACAGATCCATGAACCTATACAGGGCAAAGCTGCACAAGACCACAGGCACCGGCCTATGCACACACGCACACAGAATAAGAAACTTGATAAGATTAGATAATGTCAATTCCCTGATTGTGACAATCAAAGAAAGTTTTATAAGATGATATGGTGAGGGATACTGAACAAAGAGCATACAAGATTCTTTTCTTTCTTCTTCTCTCTCTCTCTCTTTTTTTTTTTTTAATTTGAGACAAATTCCCAATAGTTCAGGCTGACATGGAAGTTATGTCATTCCGAATCATAGAACTGCTTCTACCTCCAAAGGGCTGGGATTTGAGGTGTGTACCACCACACCTACTTCCTTTCATTAGTTCTTATAACTGTGTATGAATCTCTAATTCTCAAAATAAAAAGTTTCATTAAAAAATTAATCTTCAACTTTATGGTCACAAGTTTTTAAGCTTTGATGACTAGGTTGATCCCAGCACTTGGGAGGAAGGGGCAGGCAGATCTCTGAGTGTGAGGATAGCTTGATCTACAGAGTGAGCTCTAGGACATCAGGACTTACACAGAGATCCTGTCTTGAAAAACAAAAAAGAAAAAAGAAAAACAAACAAACAAAAAAGGATAATTGGATTACTGCCTTACTCAGTAAGTTACTTTCGAAGTTATATCAGATTTACCTGCATCACTACCTCCATGGTTAGATTTTGGAATAGGTGGTGGGGTGACGTGGTTGCTGATGGCAACTGAGGATGGTGGGGGAATAGTGATTTTGCCTCCAGGTGGAGGTGGGAGTAAGCTCAGGCCTCCAGTCCCTGTGGCCCGGGGCTTAGAAGCACCTCCTTTCTTGGTTGTAATGTTCTGAAAGAGAGAGAGAGAGAAAGAGAGAGAGGAGAGAGAGATCACTGACCTAAAGAATAATAGGAAAATGATTTTGAAAACAAAGCTGATACTGAGTCAGCAGACAACCTTAGTCCCGGCAGTCTGGTAGCAGAAGCAAGCAAATATGTGAATTCAAGGCTAGCCTGAGTTACACAGCAAGTTTCAGGCCAACCAGGGCTATACAGTGATCCTTTGTCTCCCAAAAGAAAACAAGAGTTGGAGAGATGGCTCAACAGTAAAGAGCACTGGCTGCTATTCCAGAAGACACAGGTTTGAATCCCAGCACCACCACAGCATCCAGAGCAGCTAACAGCCATCTGTAACTGCAGTTCAGAGGATTCAACACCCTCTTCTGGGCTATGATGCATGAACATATATGCAGGAAAACACTCATATGCATAAAATAAAAATAAAGAAATCACACTTACCCCAATACTCAACTTGATGGTCTGTCCTTCCTTGAAGCCTAAATCCAACTTGGGACGATTATCCATCTCCTGAGATTCTTTGGAAATCTCAGTTTCCTGCTTTACCCACCTTTGGGGAAATAATTTATCTCAGTTTGGGATTCCCTGAAGCAGAATCTGACACAAATCTGACTCTATCTCACTCAGATGAACTGGAATTCCAAAGTGGGGACCCATAAGACATGAGAGAAAAGGGAAAAAATATCCCGGAGAGGCCAGCTGGGTTCGGACTGAGGAGCAACACGGAATGCATGGTATGTGCAGCCCCGCGGCAGGGCACTGCCCCACAGGACATGTGTGCTACCATGTTCTTGCAGGTTCCATCTCTGGGCGTTAAATTCCAGAGTCCTGAACAGTAAAGAGAGCTACCCTGCCCTAGAGATGGGAAGTGATGTGGCGCTCGGTGCTGCTCACTACAGCTAGACCAAACCCAGCTGGGCTGAAGAAATGCAGGCACAGAGCACACGGGCTGTGAACTGACAGAACGGGCACACCTATCTATGCACAGGCCCGCTGCTGCTGTGTGCCTCCACCACCACCGTTCTAAAAGCAAGGGCAAACTCCCCACGATTATGAATGAGCATCAACACAAACCACCGCACAAGGATCCAAGATATATTACATGCTCACAGAAAGACGGGAACAAGCACGGGGAAAAGGTAAAGACAGACGAGAGGAACACCTGGTCAGCAGCAGCACCCAGCCACCACCACCCCCCCCGCACCCCATAATTATTTACCCTGAAGTCTAAGGACAAGCTTCACTCACTTGAAGTGATCTTGCAGCGAAACATTGAAGTCGAAGGCATCCCCCCGATCTGTGAAGCCAATGCCAATAAACGCACTTCGGCCTGTGAAAAGGAATTTCAGAAAACATCTTCCTTATGGCAACTTCTGCCTATCATGTCACACAAACTGTTAAAATCTGCTCAGCGATAACACGCAGCCGAAAGGTAAGACTTTTACAGCATAAGCCTGAACAAGAAGAAGTTATAGTGAAATACAGCCAAATCGACTCCGATAGATGTGTCTGCGGCTACTTCACCCTGCAACCACCAAACTGGGAGCAGCAGTTACAGCTTGACCAACAAAGCCAAAAGTATTCATTGGCTTTGATTGCCAACCTATTAACTTGCATACACTGCAAGGTCAAGGCCAACCAGGACTACAACGTAATGACTCTACCAAAATAAATAAATACATAAGTGAGTGGGTGAGTGAATATATATA
>NW_004949099.1:36836543-36852127 GCF_000317375.1 Microtus ochrogaster | reverse complement strand
CTGAGAACTACTGCCCTACATAATGACTCTAAATAGACAGATAGGAAGGAAGGAAGGAAGGAAGGAAGGAAGGAAGGAAGGAAGGAAGGAAGGAAGGGCTGAGAACTACTGCCCTTCAAATCCAAGACAACCCCATCAAAAGCCACCACAGCAATTATAACATGTTCTCTATTGCTAAATATGTGTTGTGATTAATTTAACTTAAACTCAATTGAACTGATGCTCACATCTATAAAATGTTCGTCTTTCCTCTGATAACCATAGTAACTTTGATGAGGGAAGAAAAGGCACCGAAGGACGAGAGCTGTACCGGGACACAATTTCATTAGCGTGCCCTCACGACTTCCTGACCTGACCCCACTGAAAACCCCAGCGCCCTTACCGGTACCATCCTGGATCCTGATCACAAAGTAGCGGCTGGAGTCTGTCACTGTCTCCACAGCAATACCAGGGTACTGTTCTACTGGCGCCTGAGCAAAGAGCTCCCCTAACAGCAAGAAAGAGAGCTCCTTGAGCAGCAGAAGAAATGCGAACTCCGATTGACTAACAGGTGTTTTCCATGCCAGTCCCAATTTGCAGTCACCGACAAACGCACAGCAGGCCCAGCACTTACCTGAAACTTTATCTTCCAGTTTGATGTAGGCGATCTTCCCTTTTGAAGTGATTCGGAGGCGACCAGTCCAATCAGGCTGGTCTAACTTCCAGTCAGACGCCCTATGAAAGGAAAAAAGGCAATTCTTTGTTTTGGTGTTGTTGTTTTGTTTGTTTGTTTGTTTGTTTTAGTTTCCTGTGTAGCTCTGGCTGTTCTGGAACTCACTCTGTAGACCAGGCTGGCCTTGAATTCAGAAACCCACCCGCCTCTGCCTTTTGGGTGCTGAGGTTTCACTGTTTTCCTGTGCTAGAGGGCCTATTCTTTCTGTCAATTAAATAATCGTGAGAAATGACTCAAGCTCCCTTAACGTGAGGCCTCATGTTCTACTGTCTAATGCAGGCCTGGTGGTACAGGCCTTTAATCCCAACACAGGTGAATCTCTGTGAGTTCAAGACCAGACTGGTCTACAAATCAATTTCCAGGATAGCCAGAAAAACCCTGTGGTGGTTTGAATGTACCTGCCCCCATAATCTCACAGGGAGACACTACTAAGAGATATGGCTTTGTTGAACTGGGTATGGCCTTGTTGGAGGAAGTGTGTCTCTGTGGGGGCGGGCACTGAGGTGTCCTATATTCAGGACACCACCCCGTGTCTCAGTCAACTTCCTGCTACCTGTAAGATGTAGGCCTCTCAGCTCCCTTTCCAGTAACCAGGTCTACCTGCATGCTGTCATGCTCCCCACCACAATGATAATGGACTAAACCTCTGAAACTGTAAGCGAGTCACCTCAATTAAATGTTTTCTTTATAAGAGTTGCCATGGTCACGGTGTCTCTTCACAGCAATATAAACCCTAACTAAGGCAGGAGTTGGTACCACAGAGACTGGGGCACTGCTGTGATTGGCCTGACTCTGGTACTTTGGGTTTGGAAAGCAGTGGAGTGCCTTAATACTGCTTAATGAGCCATATTAGTATAGGCATGGAAGACAGAGGTCCCAAGAGTGATTTGAACTGTCAGAGGCTCACTCAAGAGGTTTCAGAGGAGGAGAATTTTAGTATGTTGTCTAGAAATTGTTCCTGTGATATTTTGGTGAAGAAAGTTGCTGCCTTTTGCCCTTGTCCAAAGAATCTGCCTGAGGCTAAAGTGAAGAATTTTGGATTAATTCCCCTGACAGAAGAAATCTCATAACAGCCTCGTATAGACTCTGTTGTGCGGTTACTAGTTTTCATGCTTATAAAGATTTATAATAAAAAGAAGCAAGCTGACCAGGGTAAATAACAAAACATAAATTTTGAGGCGGAAAATAAGCTTCAGGAAGTAGAATGGAGCTAAGTCTTATGTTCAAGAAGATAAATGGATTAAGAAATGGAATATAGGCATGGTGATCTCAGGGCAAGATCCCACCCAGCTAAATTCCCAGCTTGTGAAAAGGAACTGAAGAAAAGCTTAGAGCCAGGAGTGGTGGGGAACTGATGTAGGTGGGTCTTCTATCTATCTATTGCTTTCATTAGTTAATTAATAAAGAAAACTGCTTGGCCTGATAGGTCAGAATACAGGTAGGCGGGGAAGACAGAACAGAATGCTGGGAAGAAGGGAAGTGAGGCAGACGCCATAGCTCTCCTCTCTGAGATGGAAGCAAGTTAAGATCTTTCCCAGTAAGCCACCACCTTGTGGTGCTACACAGATTACTAAATATGGGTTAAAGCAAGATGTGAGAATTAGCCAATACGAGGCTGGAACTAATGAGCCAAGCAGTGTTTAAATGAATACAATTTGTGTGTTGTTATTTCAGGGCATAAGCTAGCCGGGCAGCAGAAACACAGCCCGCTGTTCCTTCTACAGGGAACACGTTTAATCCCAGCACTAGAAAGGCAAAGGTTGGCAGATCCCTGAGTCTGAGTGAGTTTCAAGACAGCCATGCTTAGTGAAGGACAGAAAAGAAAGCAGAACTTGGTGACTTCAGCCACATGGTTCTGGAGTTAAGGGTAGAAGAACAGGGCCATGGAATTGGCCTCCATGCCTAAGGAAAGCCGCTCAGGTCAGGAATGTGTGAGGGTGTCACTGAATGGAGGCCTAGTACAGAGGCCATTACATGAAGCTGTGATTGCCCTAGAGAAGCCAAGATGAGAGATGGAGAGTCGTGGGACACCTGCCGAAGAAAGCTGCTAACAGGGACTGGAGCCAGCCCAAGAGAACAAAGTGTGTTGCAGTCAACAATGCTGAGCTGAGTTGGAGATATGAAGAGCGTTTTGAGCATTTTCCATCAGACATGGAAATGCAGAGTCTGGAATCTGCCCAGCTGGTTTCCAGTCTTGCTTTGGTCACTATGAGACCCTTAATTTGATCCCCAACACCAGAATAAATAAACAAATAAAAATTAAGCTGGGTTTCAAGGTGTATGCTTTTAAACCCAGACCTCAAGAAGCAGAGGCAGGCAGACCTCTGTGATTCAGGGCCACCCTATTCTACATAGTAAGCCCATCTCAAAAAAAAAAAAATTCGAAGCCAGGCGGTGGTGGTGCACGCCTTTAATCCCAGCACTAGGGAGGCAGAGGCAGGCGGATCTCTGTGAGTTCGAGACCAGCCTGGTCTACAAGAGCTAGTTCCAGGACAGGCTCCAAAACCACAGAGAAACCCTGTCTCGAAAAACAAAAAACAAAACAAAAAAAAAAAAAATTCGAAAAATACAGTTTCTCCTATGATGCTACTCTCCTACCTAAAGATGACTTTCTATCCAATGGTGCTTCATTACTCAGGGAACAATAAGGTCCATCTGCTAGATGAAATAGTCTGAGTAACAGAAGCTTCCAAAATCACTAACCATATAATATCTTTCATTGATTTCAACCAGTATTTACAGGGTACTTACTAAGTGGGGGGCACTATATAACAGCAGAATATAACAGCAAACAAACCTTCTTCCCCTCAGAAAGTTGCATTTGAACAGAAGGCAAACAACAAAAAGGAAACATAATAAATAATACTATCAGTATCTTAGGTTAAGGTGAGAAAGAAAGGTAGAGGCAGATAAGAAAGCCTAGGAGGACAATGGGGACAGGTTACAGGATTCAGAGAGTGAACAGGAAGCTGAGAACAAAGCTCAGAGGTCAAGTCTTGTTTAGTATGCACCAAGTCCTGGGTTCAACTCCCAACACCATCAAAAAGGAGGAGTCCTGGTAGCCTCACCAAGAGGGTTAAATGCTGGGCAAAAATGTGGACTAAGAGGTGGCACATAGGTCATGGAGACAACCACCTGCTTTTAGATTGGATCTGAGGCCTGCTCCATAGCAAGGAGTTCAGGCCTGACACTGTAATCCTGGTCCAAAGCCTGTGGCTCAGGAGACACTTAAAAAAGGTAGGATAGGTGAAGGTTCCCTCTGGGTGCCTGAGGGGAAACACTGTACATACAGGGCTCAGGCAAAGGTGCTGAAAGGTGAAAGCATGCTTGCTGGGAGAAGAAAAAGAAGCCAGACCATACAGGACCTCGCAAGCCATCAGAAACACTGCAGCTCTTACACTGAGTGAAAATTAGCTCCAGGCTCTAGACAGATATGTGACCCAGTCCTCCTGGGTTCCTACAGGGATTACTTTGTCTGCTGTGTGGGAAAGAGATGTGGGGCTGTGACAGCTGAAGCAGGCAATTAATTAAGAACGCTGCAATGAGTCAGAGAGGGCCTGGGAGAGACGGGAGCTGAAGCCACCGGCTGTAAAGCAAAGGCAATGGCAGTTTCTGAAGCTAATGTTAGGTGTGGGGACCTAACAGGACAACGAGAAGTCGAGGAGAACTCCAAACTGTCCGGCCTGAGCAAACAGGCCACATGACTAAAATAAGGAAGGCTATTTGTGGACCCTTCTGGGCCGATGGAGTTTGCATTTTCAATATGCTTCACTGAGATGCCTAGGAGCAGACAGCTGGGTATATGAGAGCACAGTTCAGGAAAGACATCTGCAATGTAAATCACTGTTTACCAACCATCTGAAAGCCCAAGTGACACTTGTTATCCACGTTTATATGAACCGTGTTTATATGTAAAATATAACATATTACTTATAACCAAGACTACAAAACACTGAATTCAGATATGTTTTGTTAAGGGTGCGGAAAAGGGGAAATATGTTAATAATTTATCTCTTATGAACCCAAAGACTGGAAAGGATGGTGCGCTGCCTAACGTCCTTGAGGAATTAAAAGCAGGAATAGTGTGACCTCAAGGGAAACCTCAGCAATAGAGGAGTGTGAGGCTTGCCTGAGCTACAAAACTGAAGCGTTGTCTCAAAATAAAACAAAAACAAAAGACAGAACACCATATATCTGAACAAGAGAAAGTTTAGTAAGAAAGTAAGTTAAAAGGAAAACTTAACAAAAACTAGAGGATTATCACTGCAGCGTTTAGAATCAAACCCAGGATTCAGTTTGTTAGGTAAGCGCTCCACCATACAACCCCAGCCCAGCAGAGCTTCTGAGCAGGACTGTAAGGTCAGCCCTGTCGTCCCCTCCCCCTTGATGCTCTACCTTCAAAGATTCTTAAATACCCAAGCCGGATCCAGATTAGAACATCCCACAAGTCCTCATGGGTTCACTTTTTTAAAAATTACATTTCCTTGCTTTCTTGTTTGTCTGTTTGTTTGGGGTGGAGGTGTACGCACGCCATGAAATGCAGTGGAAGCTAGATGACAATTTGCACGAGTCTTCTCGTCTCCTGTCACATGGGTCCCAGGAATCAGACTCGGGTCATCAGGCTTGCCAATGAGCACCTTTACCCACTGAGCTATCTTGCTTGCTCCTATTAATTTTTTCAATAAATCATTATTTATTGCAGTCATACCACTGACAGTCAGACATAAAATAAATAGGAAATATTAGGAACAAGCATATTAGATATATTTCTTTGGACAGGTACCTTGTAATTTTATCTTGTGTATATAGTACCTTTGAATAGTTAACAAATTGTCAATAAATAAATAGATACATGCCATTCCTTCATCTTTGATCCTTAATTCCTCTCCCTCTCCAAAACCCCTAAATTCTTGGTTCTGCTGGCCTCCTAACAATACTATAAGCAAACCTCATAGGCCAGGTGTGGACAAAAGCTGTAAGTCCCACCAACTGGGAAGCAGAGGCAGGCAAATCTCTGGGAGTTTGGAGCCAGAGGGTTTCACTGGGAGACCGTGTAAAACATAAGTACAACTAATCTCACAGTTTTTCATTTACCTTAGCATTCAAAATGTATTTATAAAGGAGAGAGAATGAAGAAAGGTAATAACCATCACGCATCTTCTCCATGCCATTACATACCTTACACACATATGTTACACGCATTCTTATGACAACCAGGTGAGCATATCTTGCATGCTAAGTATCAGTATGTTTATTCTCAAAGTTCAAGATGTGACTTTCCCACAAAATAAAGTTAAACTTACTTTGATTTGTGGTGGGTTTTTTGGGGGGAAGGGTGTAAAAAGTTTGGGTTTTTTTTTCTTTATGTACAGGTGACTGAAGGCCAAAAGGTTTCAGATCCCCTGAACCGGAGTTACAAGCAGTTTTGAGCCTCCCACTGTAGGTGCTGGGAACTGAACCTAGATTCTCTACAGAGAACAGAAAGCTCTTAAGCGCTGAGTCTTTTCTCTAGACATGTTTTGGTTTTGTTTCAGATTTTAAGACAGAACCTCCAGTAGCCAAGGACAGCCTTAAACTCCTGACCCATGTGCCTCCACCCCTCAAGGGCTGGGATTACACATGGGTCACCACTCCCAGCTTCGAATTTCATTTTTCTCTTTTCAGTCAGGAAAGAGAGAGAAAGAGAGAGAGAGAGAGACCCTGAGAGGGAGCTGGGGAATGGCTTCGTGGTTAAGAACACTTGTTGCTCTTGCTCTGGCAAGCAAGGTTCAGTTGCCAGCACCCATGTAGTGGCTCATAAACATCCATGACTCCAGTTACAGGAAATCTGATGCAATCTTTTGACCTCCATGAGTACAAGGTATATAGATATATACATACATACAGGCAAACACCCATACATATATATAAAATAAATAATACATCATGAAGAAAACAAAACCCTGTTGCTGGGCAGTGGCGTGTGGCTTTTATCCCAGCACTTGGGAGGCAGAGGCAGACAGATGAGTTTGAGGCCAGCCTGGTCTACAAAGTGAGCTGCAGGACAGCCAGGGCTACTCAGAGAAATCCTGTCTCAAAAAAAAAAAAAGCAAAAAAAAAAAAAAAAAAAAGAAACAAAACCCTGTGAAGTACATACGTGCACAGGATACATTACTTTTCCTACTTTACAAATGAGAGAACTACGGCCTGGAGAAGTGAAGAGATTGGCTCATAAATTATAAAGCTATTTACCGTCCAGGGCGCAGACTCAAGAGTTTTCAACAAAATTCCAATGAATTCTCTTTGAACCCCATTAGCATCCTACATCCTCAAACCCTCAGTCACGGGATTACAGGGGTGTCGGGCCCTATGAGGCAAAAATGCCTCCCTGACTCTGAAAAAGCTAAAGGAGAGATGACCAGGAGGAAGGATGGCAGGAATCCCTACATAATCAAAAGCTATAATGTGGACACAGGCACACACACAAAATGAAAAGAAACGCAATGGCTAATCACTGGAAAACAGGATCTTAACATTTACCCCACACACAAACGCGCACACGAGCCCACGCGCACACGCACACAAAACCGCAAGGAAAATCCGACCGGTGAATGAGGATGACACTTGGCGAGAATGGCAACAGTGTAAATTAAATTAGATCCTTATATCATACAAACAGCGGTCATCATCACTGCGTGAGCTGGGAGTATCAAAAGGGGGGGGGTGGAGGAGAGCAGGAGCGAGCGCGTGCTGTGTGCGTGTGCATACGCGTGTGGAGGATTACAAGCCAAAGGTCGCAGGAAGTGTAACAGATGGAGCAGGCATGAATGGATGACGACGAGCAGACGATGTCCCAAGGGGGGTGGGGAGGACAGGTGGAGTGATGCATGAAGGCAGCAAGAACGTAAAGCAAAATAACAGTTCCAGCAAAACAGAAAAGTGGGGAGAGACACTGGCAGCCTAGCCGGCAGGCTAAGCAGGAGACCGCTCGGAGGCAACGGCGCGGGCCGGAGCGTGCTGCCCAAGGACACACCCGTCCCCCCCGGCGGGAGCAGACCCGGCTCAGTACCTGTAGCCGCGGTTCGAGGCCCGCGGCGGAATCCGGTAGACGCTGACGTCAGGCTTCACACACAGCACAGACTCGTATTCCAGCTCGGTCGCCATCTTGGCTCCGCTAGCGCCGCGGGGGCGGGGCACAGGCGGGGGCGGGCTGAGCTGCCCGACGGGCTTCCGCTGCGTCACTTCCGCTCGAGTTCGGCTTTGCGCTTAACCTCTGGGCGGCGCTAGTTAACCGAGTGCAGCTAAAAACGTAGAAACGTTCTGCCTTCTGCGGCATGGCTTGCTATCTTAAGTCATGGCAAATGCATGCTCAGTGGTAGAGTACCTGCCTGTCAAGGCCTTAGGGTCGATCTCTAGCGGAAAATTAAAAATATAAATTCAATTCTCCTTTAGCCAAAACAAAAAGAAAAAAGTCACTGAAGGTAGACCAGAGGTTGCACAAAATGAATCTCTGCTTTCCCAGTCTGTTCTCATACTATAAGCAATTGTCCCAAGCATGGTCTAATAAATGTAACTTTTGTTTTCAATTTTGTAGATTTTGTTAGTGACTCCACCATATTTAGAACGGGCCCCAATTACAGTGCTAAAAAAGCTAAAAGCTACCTAGCATTTCCCAGCATAAGAAGACTCTGATGTGCCACACATGGTGAGGTCTGAGCAGTTCTGACTACAAACATGTTCTTTGTGCGCCACAAATGTAAATTTACAACGCTACAACTTAGAAACCTTTTAGCTGGTGACAAAACCGAGTCTGAGCTCATTTTGTGTCAAGAAACACCAGTAGCGTTTCGTCTTATTGACTGGTTCACCTATCCTGGTTTATCTACTTTGCCTAGGAAACTCAATAAAACTCAAGAATTAGAAGCAGCTGGTAAGGATATGGAGACTTGCTACTCTCAAATATTGTTGCCAGGAATATAAATTGGTCCAACACTGCTTTGAAGGGACATTTAGCAGAACTGGTCCAAATATTAAGTGTATGTAACCTACAATTAACAACTGCACTATTTCTTGCTTGTTGATGTTTGTTTATTTGGGGATGGGGTCTCAATGTAGTCCAGGCTGGCCTTGATCTCACTATGTAGTAGACTTTGAAGATCTAATCAGCCTGCCACCAGAGTGCTGGAATTACAGGACATGCTACCACACTCAATTTTGTTCAGCGTTTGGGATCAAATCCACAGTTTCATGAGAACTCAGCCAGCATTTTATCAACTTAGCTACATCCCCCCCAACTCAAACTATTATTTTCTATTTCATATACTTCTCCACGCTTTAAGATTTTATAAAGAGAATACATGCCCCCTCGATGAAAAATTTAAAAAGAGAAAAGAGAGGAAAATGATCTATTACTTGTTTTCTAATTCTAAACCTATGATCTCAGCTGAAGCCTGGGTCATGTGACAACTCCACCACACTGTACTCTTTCATTTCCGCTTTCTATGTCAACAGTGCTGACAATCACTTACTGAGGAGCCTGGGCCCTGGTTCACCTTGTAGGTGTTTTGCGTTCTTTCTCTCCAAATCTGGTCATCCTAGAGGCTGCCGGTGTCATATAGCTAACTCTTCCTAATCTTGCTTTCCTTCTTGCAATATGTAAGACATGATATACTGTAACCAGCAGCAGCTAGCTCCAAGAATTTGTAGTTGGTTCATTATTTTAAAATAAACAAATATAACACACCATGTTAGCAAAACAAAGAGAAAATGCACACAGATCTTCTCCATATCAGCATAAAGAGCACACCATTTTCCATAATCTTAATTACTGTGCTCTCTAGCTTAGATGACCACGTTACCTAATTTTTCAGTGGTTGGTGGTGGTGATTTGTTTGTGACAGCAGCTCATCCCCTAAGCCAGGCTAGCCTTGAACTCATGCTGCTCCTCCTGTTTCCACTTCCTGAGTGCTGTTACAGGTGCAAGCAACCACACTCACTTCCAGATTTATATCTGTTCCTGAACATGTGTGTCCACAGCACAGATCTTGCTCTTCTGTTCTGAGTTCTAGTCTAAATACCACTTCTCTGGAATATGTTCCTCAACTTTTTAAGACTTTTTTTTTTCTTCTTTATATATGAGTGTCTTCCTACAAGTACCCATGGAGATCAGAAGAAGGCATTGGATTCCTTGGAACTGGAGTTACAGATGGCTATGCACTACCGTGTGGGTGCTGGGAACCAAACCTACAACAGCAACAAGCACTCTTAAACATCTCTTTATCCCCTTCTCACCTGTCTTAAATGGGATCGGTACTTGCCTCTTCTCTGAGATTACATGGTTTTATATATCTGTTCTAGTCCTTATCATAATGCATTCAACTACTGATCAGTGCCTCCGGTCCCCATCATTTCCTAATATTATAGTAGGAGAAAAAAGGAAGAAAAAAAAAAAACCTGATCAATAGAATGGAATTTCCGGCCTGCATGGAGACTTAACATTCCAGTTGGGCTAGTTCAATCACTTTGGCTGAGGGACCATCTCTGAGAAGGAGGGCTCACCTTAAGCCAGGCTACAGAGATGGGCAGAATAATTAGTCCTTTAGTGAGATACTGCACTTTTTTACTTTTCCTTCCCAGAATCCCTGCACCTGGTGCTATAACTTATGACTTGTATCCATTGGGGGGGGGGTCATAAATCTGCTCACTTTTCTGAATTATGCAGAAAAAATATACCTTTTCCTTTTTCTCTTTTTTATCTCTTTTTTTGAAGCATAGTTTCCTTAACACTCTGGGCTCCCCACCACCCCAATATTTTTTGCTTCCTCATTCTTGCTCTGAAGCTTTCACCCTACCCATGAGACTGCTTCTCTGCCATGTGTCTGACCTGCAGCCAGGTTACACAGCATGGCTTTTCCCTTCTCTCTTCCATCCCCCTCCTCTGAGCAGCTGCTGGGGTTCTACAGCTTTCCTGCCCTGATATTTTCTTTTAAACTAATAAAATTGTCTTTGTGATTCCATTTGAGTCAATTCTTAAATTCTTTTATTGATGAGATATCCAAAAGGGGACCCCAATTTCCCCTGTATCAATAACATTCAGCACAATTTCTAGTATATACTACAAATGTTGTTTTTTTTTGTTGTTTTTGTTTTTGTTTTTTTTTTTTGGGACAGGGTTTCTCTGTAGCTTTAGAGCCTCCCTTTGTAGACCAGGCTGGTCTCGAACTCACAGAGATCCGCCTGCCTCTGCCTCCAGAGTGCTGGGATTAAAGGTGTGCGCCACCACCGCTCGGCTTATACTGCAAATTTTAGACATTATTTGTATTCTATTATCATTACAAGCTGACTGGCATTTGTTCTTTGCCCACCAAGATAACTAAAAGAATGCCTTGGCAGGAGGCAGAGGCCAGCAGATCTCTATGAGTTTAGGGCCAGCCTGGGCTATGGTTAAGGCCAACCTGGGCTATTCAGTGCACACCTGTCTCAGCAGGAAGTGGGGTGCCCTGACTGGAACTCCCTTCTATCTATCACAGGAGGGTAGTGGCTACACACCTCACAGATTTACATTAACTGCCCAAAATCAAAATAAGCTTCTCTTGTGTGACCTCCCAAGTATACATGATTTAACCAAGTTGCGTAAAAGCACTTTTCCTGGAAATGATGTCACCTTACCCATTTCAAACTGTGATCACTTTCAGATAAAATGTAAAAATGAAAATGAGTCACAGTTTTAGTGACTTTTCCCAATCTCCTTTACCAACACAAAAAGTGATTTTTTTAAACAAGTTTATAAATTCTAACTTGATTTGTCCAGAACAATGTTACCATTGGTATTTATAAGGGTATAAAATTCCTAACTCTTGGGGTTGGAGAGATGGCTCAGAAGTTATGCACACTGACTACTCTTTGAGGACCCAGGTTCAATTCCCAGCACCTACATGACAGCCCACAAATGTCTGTAATGGGATTTGACACCCTCATATAGACATAAATTCAGGTAAAACAGCAGTAAAATAAAAAAAAAGGAAATCATTTTTTAGAAAAAGAGAAAAAAGAACATGTTAGGCTACCAGAGTAATCTAACACACCAGACTCCAGCTCAGCTTCCCTCTTTGGGGGTTCTGATCTCCTATGGACCCCTGGGTTCGAATTCTGCTTCTGACACAAGACTATTGTGGGGTAGTGGTGGCACTCACTTTTAATCCCAGCACTCCGGAGGCAGAGGTAGGCTGATCTCTGTGAGTTTAAGACCATCCTGGTCTACAGAGCCATTTCCAGGACAGACAAGGCTACAATTTCTCCAACAAACAAACAAACAAAAAATAGAAAGAGAAAAAGAAAAAAAAACCCTAACTCCTGATGCTGCTACACAGTAATAATAAAAAATATAATGAGATTTGAATAAATGTGTGTATATATTTCTTAGTTTAAATGGCCCTGAGTGACATTAAGTAAAAGTCTTGCACTTTACATGTAAGAGATTTACATCCTGGTCACAACGATTCATTGTCTAAAAACATAGTTGATGCAGCAGCCAGGGTGAAAATCTCCAATCTCATGATTTCTGAGGCAACACTTTTCACCACACCACACTGCACGATTCAAAGAGCACCCAAGATACTAGTTACATGATAACATAGACAAGCTTTTCATTTAATATAATCCAAAAGTTATTTCTCAAGTAAAAAAAAAAAAGTGTAGGGTTTGTCTCCTGGGTGACCCTCTGAAGTTGACAGTTGTGTTAACACGAGACTCATAGACGTAACTATGCACCGAGAACTTAGAAAAGGCCACACAGCCAGCATTTCACAACCCAGGGAAAGGCACTTGAAGAGAAGAAATGAGGAAGAAATCTAACTCCTCTTTAAGCACGCCTGCATTTGATCTTTACAGTAGACATGCGCTAGATTTTTAATTCAAAAGAACGACATTTCAGTAGAGAAGAGGACCTGCATGATAGATGAGTGGATAAAAGCACTTGCCGTCCAAGTCCAACTGCCTAAGTTCAAACCCTAAGCCCCCTCATAGGACAGCTGCACGCAGTGAGGAGTCAGCTGGCCCTGTGCTTCCCAGAACAGCAGAAACAATGAGACCCTGCCTCAAGAAGGTGGACAGAGAACCAGCTCTCGAAAGCTGTCCTTTGAGCTTCATACACACACATACACACACACATACACACACATATACACACACACACATATACACACACATACACACATACACCTCACACATGCACACACATACACACACATACACACACATATACACACACATACACACACATACACACACACATATACACACACATACACATATACACACATACACACACATATACACACATACACACATACACCTCACACATGCACACACATACACACACACATACAAATACACACACACCTCACACATACACACTAAAATTAAACAAAAATAAAAAGCAAACAAATAAGTACATAAATGTAGAAAACATGGTATCAGTCATAGCATAATTCCATAGTATCTTTTGTTTTTGCTTTGTTTTGTTTTTGGAAATTTTTGTTTGTTTGTTTTTTTGAGACAGGGTTTCTCTGTGTAGCCCTGGCTGTCCTGAAACTCACACTGTAGACCAACCTGGCTTTGAACTCAGAGATCTGTCTGCCTCTGCCTTCCAAGTGCTGGGATTAAAGGCATGCACTACCACCGTCCAGCCTAATACCATGGTATCTTAATTAAACAGTGGATAACGTCAACATTGACCTAAAGGTAGCCATTCCTAGCCCTTGCGCTCCAATACTGTGCTATAGTTATTGAGTCGGGTTCAATTGGCCTAGCCGGCAGCTCTCAGTTGACCCTCTCTAAATCTGAGGAGTAGTAAATTCGAACTGATTTGTCTACCATTCTCAATCTCCAGAGCAGCACCTGGAACCTTAGCCCTTGACTCATACTGACCTTGTGACCTAGCCCTGTGGAATGTAAGATTAAAGCCAACTCAGTCTTTGGGGAAAACATTTCCAAGGCCTACTCCTCTGAAGAGCAAAGACTATGTCCCAGTTGGGGACACTGGCTTAATGTCCCAAATGAGAACCCTTAAGTTAAGTTTCTGTTTCCTAATGATTCCAGAAAAACGTCATCGTGCTGTGCAGCAGTAACGGCGGCAGATGATGATGACTCAGAGGTTTGCAGCCATGATTCACCCTTTAAGAATCCCCATTGCACAGACGTGAGGCATGTCACAAGTGCTAGCTATAATTAGAAGAATACGAACCTAAAACTCGCACTTGCTTTTCACACTCGCTACAACCATTCCTTACTACGCCACGAAGCTGGTGGAGTCAGCATAGACGCTACAGGGTGAGTCATTAAGAAAGTGTTTCTTTCCCGCGTGATACTTACTCAGCGAACGGGATGCATCTCAAAGCCTTGATGGTCGGGGGGGGGGGGGAATCTTTTTAAATGTCTTCTTATGTTTATGCGTTTGTGTGTGCGCACATACGCATATGTGTGTGATGGGCTTGGGTGTGGCGGTCACAGGCTAACTTGCTAAAATTACTTCTCTCCTGGGTGGGTGCTGGGGATCAAACTCAAGCTCTCACACTTGGCAGCAAGTGTTCTTAACCATTGAGCCATCAGTCATCCCTGCAATGCAGCTTTTTAAAGACACGATGAGGGGCTGGAAAGATGGCTAAGAGATGAAGAACACTGGCTGCTCTATCAGAGGATCTGGGCTTGATTCCTAGCACCTATATAGTGGCTCATATGGCCTATTAAGGACTCTGTGGGCACCAAGTGCACAGTGGTACACAGACAAAGGGAAAACACCCATACACAGAAAACAGTTTTTATAAAAAAATTATAAAAAGTTATCCCAAATCCAGGGTTTTGAGTTGGCCCAACTCACCCCAACATCTACCCCATCTATGACCTGTTGGAGCGTGTGAAGGGACTGGTCCTGTGGAACCATGGCTTCAGGATGTCCATGACTCTGGGCAACAGCAGGATGTGCCAGGGGAGTTTCAGTGAAGGTTCGGTATTGACAGTGTACCAGAAGTCAGAGACTTTGAACCAGACCAACAACTCATTGCAATGAACGCTTACAGGTAAAGCTGTCCAGACAAAGGGGTACCCTGTATGGTACACCACGGCACCCAACACCACTAGAACAAATGAAGAGGTGATGAAAGGTGGGAGAACGGGACGGAGGGGCGAAAAGTGTGTGGCTTTTTGTTTATTTGTTTTCATTTTTTATTTTCTTTTGGGAAGGGATGCTGCAGGGGTGAAGGGCAGATACAGAGGGGCCAGGAAATGAGAGGGAATGGAGTGCATGATGGGAAATTCACAAAGAACAAATTTTAAAAAACTATGCTAAATTAAATTTTTAAGTTTAAAACTTTAAAGCCAGTCATGGTGACACTAACCTTTTGTTGGTTTGTTCTGTTTATTGTTTGTTTGCTTTGTTTTTTTGAGATAGGGTCTCTTTCTACATAGCTTGGCAGTCCTGGAACTCACTATGTAGACCAGGCTAGCCCAGAATTCACAGAGCTCCTCCTGCCTCTCTCCACCTGCCTCTGTCTCCTGAATGCTGGGGCTAAAGAAGTGCACCACTATTCCCAGCATTTTTTAAAAGATCTTATTCTTATTTATTTTCAAATTATGCAAATGAGTGTGCATGTGTGCAGATAGCTGTGAGCGCTCCCCGAGTGTGTGTGTGTGTGAGTGTGTGTGCATGCGTGCAGATGGCTATGAGTACTCCCAGAGTGTATGTGAGTGAGTGTGTGTAAGTGAGTGAGTGTGTGTGTGCGTGCAGATGGCTATGAGTGCTCCCCGAGTGTGTGTGTGTATGTGCATGCGTGCATGCGTGCAGATGGCTATGAGTACTCCCAGAGTGTATGTGAGTGAGTGTGTGTATGTGAGTGAG
>NW_004949099.1:36830987-36835631 GCF_000317375.1 Microtus ochrogaster | reverse complement strand
TGCAGATAGCTGTGAGTGCTTCCCGAGTGTGTGTGTGTGTGTCCGTGCATACATGCGTGCAGATGGCTATGAGTACTCCCAGAGTGTATGTGAGTAAGTGTGTGTATGTGAGTGAGTGTGTGTGTGTGTGCAGATAGCTGTGAGCGCTCCCTGAGTGTGTGTGTGTGTGTGTGTGTGTGTGTGTGCGTGGAGATAGCTGTGAGAGCTCCCAGAGAACAAAGGGTCAGATCGTCTACAAAGGAAGTCACAGGTGTTCGTGGGGCTGGGAATAAAACTCCTATCCTCAGGAGGAGCAGCAAGCTCTCTCCACCTTTGAGCCATCTCTCAAGGGGGTGCACACCTTTAATCCCAGACACAGGCAGATCTCTGAGTTCAAGACCAGCCTGGTCTACAGAGTGAATTCCAGAACAGCCAGGGCTACACAGAGAAACCCTGTTGTAGCATGATTCATAAAAAAACAGACAGATATTCGGGTTCAAGCTGAAGATCAGAAAAGCAAAGCAACCAGCCACTGGCTCTTACCTCTACCTCAGACCGAAATGGGCAATCCTGCCTCCACAAGTCCTCAGACTGAGACTGAGTGTGAGAGCTGTCTCCTCCTGTTTTACATTTCTCTCTAGTGTTGGGATTAAGGGCATGCACCACCACCACTCAGCCTCTATGGCAAGTTAGTGTGTCTGCTGGGATTAAAGGTGTGTGCCACCACTGCCTGGCCTATATGACTGACTAGTGTAGCTGCTTTGTGTTCTGATCTTCAGGCAAGCTTTATTTACCACTATACCCTGTCTTGAAAAAAAAAATATATTGAGATTCACAGGTTAGGGTTAGGGTTAAATGTCAAATTTGGCCAAGGGAGACCTCCTGAAAATCTTGGCTACAGACATGAAGAAACAAAAAAGCAAAGAAAAAAATCACAAGACAAATGACATATATGCTGTCCCTCTACTGTGAGAACAGCTCTGAGACTTGACGAGTAATGACAAATCTTGTTGGCTACAGAGTCCTCATGACTTATTTCTACATGCCATCCTTTCATATGACATGGATAGAGATTTATTTATATTACAGTTTGGTTATTCAGTCCAAACGAACTCATAAAGTTGACAGATGCCTTTTACCTACTCAGACACAGAGCAGAGAATCATCTTTAGCTGAGTTGTACACACTGCACATTCCATATTTGTGTTAATACCAATGTGTATGTAGCCTTTAAAGGTTTGTGTGTTTTCAGGGAAAAAAAGAATCAGATAACAATAAAGACAAATATCCCAGGTGATCCAGCCTCTCAGAATTCCTCTGCTGCAGTCTCCTCAAAAATCTACATCCAAGTCTTGCAGGTAGACTGCCCCAACACACCCTTCCCCCACCGCATCAGTTGGACCCTGTAAACTACAAGACCCACTCCACCCCCAAAGCCACCCATTTCCTGCAACCTCAAAGGAACTCTGAAGTGCAGGCTGCAACTGCACACAGTGAACCAAAAGGTGAGTGATCAGTCAGCCAGCTGGGCACCACACTCTAGTCCCTCAGTACTGGGGCAAAACCCCGGGCCTCTCCTCCACCTGCCTAAGATTCACTAGCTAGCCAGCAAGAAAGCTTCCTGCAGGTAGGCTACTCCCACACCAACCCCATACATCAGACCCTGTAAGCTACAAGGCCCACTCTGTCTCCAAACCCACACATCCCCTGTGACCTCAGAGGAACGCTGAAGCACAGGCTGCAACTGCGCAGAGCACATCAAGAGAATGGGCCAAGACAGACTTCAGTGGCTCCCTGAGACACAGACAGTGACTGCACAGAGTAGACTAAGAGCAGCTCCCTAAGACACAGACAGCAATTGCAAGGATTGGACCAAAAGGCAAAGACACTGCTGGCATCAATTGGAGGAAGACATGGATAGGTGCCAAAGTAGAAATTCGTTCAATAACCTAAAAAGCAACATGGTAGTGCCAGAACCCAGTGGTCATACAACTTCAAGAACTGATCATCCAGCCGGGCGATGGTGGCGCACGCCTTTAATCCCAGCACTCGGGAGGCAGAGCCAGGTGGATCTCTGTGAGTTCGAGACCAGCCTGGTCTACAGAGCTAGTTCCAGGATAGGCTCCAAAGCCACAGAGAAACCCTGTCTCGAAAAAAGCAAAAAAAAAGCAAAAAAAAAAAAAAAGAACTGATCATCCTAACCCAGAAGAAAATAGTCTTAAATATAACTTTATGAAGATGATAGAGACCCTTAAAGAGGAAAAGAAAATTCCCTCAAATAAATGGAAGAAAAGAAAAACAAAAAGTTGGAAGAAATCAATAAACCTCTTAAAGAAACTTGAGAAAAAGCAATCAAACAGATGAAGAAAATGGTTCAAGACTTGAAAACTGAAATAGAGGCGATAAAGAAAACACCATCCAAGGGAATTCTGGAAATGAAAAATTTAGATTAACTAACAGGAACTACCGATGCAAGTATAACCAATAGAATACAAGAGACAGAAGAAAGAACCTCAAATATTGAAGATACTATAAAGAAAATGATAAAACCAACAAATTCTTAACACAAAACATCCAGGAAATCTGGGACACCATGAAAAGACCAAACCTAAGAATAATAGGGATAGAAGAAGAACTCCAACTCAAAGGCACAGAAAATATATTCATCAAAATCTTAGAAGAAAACTTTCCCAACCTAAAGAAGGATATCCCTATGAAGGTACAAAAAGATTACAGAACACCAAATAGATTGGACCAAGAAAAAAAGTCCCCTTGCCATATAATAATCAAAACACAAAACATACAGAATAAAGAAAGAATATTAAGAGCTGCAAAAGAAAAAGGCCAAGTAACATATAAAGGCAGACAGACCTATTAGAATTATACCCAACCTCTCAATGGAAACCATAAAAGCCAGAAGGTCCTGAACAGATTTGCTGCAGACACTAAGAGACCATGAATGTAAGCCCAGACTACTACTCCCAGAAAAGCTTTCAATCACTCTCGATGGAGAAAACAAGATATTCCATGACAAAACCAAATTTAAACAATACCTACTCAGAAACCCAGCCTTACAGAAAGTACTAGAAGAAAAACTCCAACCCAAGGAATCTAACTGCACCCCCCCCCAAAAAAAACAGGCAACAAACAACCTCAAACCAGCAAACCCCAAAGAAGAGAAACACACAAACACTACCACCAAATAAATAAATAATAGGAATTAACAATCAGTGGTCATTAATATCTCTTAATATCGATGAACTTAATTCACCTATAAGAAAAAAAAACAGGCTAATAGAATGGATAGAAAAGCAAAGTCCATCCTTATGCTGCATGCAAGAAGCACACCTCAACCTCAAAGATAGACATTACCTCAGAGTAAAGCGATGGGAAAAGATTTGCAATTCAAATGGACCCAAGAAACAAACAGGTGTAGCTATCTTAATATCTAACAAAATAGACTTCAAACTAAAATCAATCAAGACTTCAACACCCAACTCTACCCAGTGGACAGGTCATCAGACAGAAACTTCACAAGGAAATAAGAGAACTAACAGACATCATGACACGAATGGATTTAACAGACATCTATAGAACATTTCACCCAAACACAAAAGAATATACCTTCTTCTCAGCACCTCATGGAACCATCTCTATAACTGACCGCATTCTTGGTAACAAAGCAAACCTTGACAGACACACACATAAAAAAATTTGTAAAAAAAATGGAATAGCCTCCTGTATTTTATTGGATCACCATGGTTTAAAGTTATAATTCAACAACAACACTAATTGTAGAAAACCTGCAAACTCGTGCTCAATTAAATCACCCCTGGGTCAAGAAAGAAATAAAAAAAATTAAAAACTTCAAAGAATTCAACAAAAATGAAGGCACAACATACTCAACCCTATGGAACACTATGAAAGCAGTCCTAAGAAGAAAGCTCATAGCACTAAGTGCCTACATTAAGAAAGAGAAGAAAGCTCACAGAAGTGACTTAACAGCACATCTAAAAGTTCTAGAACAAAAAGAATCAGACTCTCCTGGGAGGAGTAGATAACAGGAAATAATCAAATCGAGGGCCAAAATCAATAAAATAGAAACAAACAAAACAATACAAAGAATCTATGAAACAAAGATTCTTTGTTTTTCTTTGAGAAAATAAAAAAGATAGACAAACCCATATCCAAACTAATCAAAAGACAGAGAGAGAACATCCAAATTAACAAAATCAGGAATAAAAAGGGGGACATAATAGCAGACATGGAGGAAATACAGAGACTCATTAGGTCATTCTACAGAAACCTGTACTCCACACAATTGGAAAATGTTAAAGAAATGGACAATTTTCTGGAGAGATACCACATACCAAAACTAAATGAAAACCAAGTGAACAATAGACCTATAACCTGCAAGGAAAAAAAAACTGTCATCAAAAGCCTCACAACCAAAGTCCAGGCCAGGAATGTTTTACTGCAGAAATCTACCAGAAAGTCACAAAAAAAGAGATAATACCAATACTCCTCAAATGGTTCCACATGATAGAAACAGAAGGAACATTGCCAAACTGTTTTTATAAGGCTATAGTTACTCTGATATTAAAACCACATAAAGAGCCAGGCGGTGGTGGCGCACGCCTTTAATCCCAGCACTCGGGAGGCAGA
>NW_004949099.1:36821395-36830887 GCF_000317375.1 Microtus ochrogaster | reverse complement strand
AAAAAAAAAAAAAAAACACATAAAGACTCAACCAAGAAAGAGAATTCCAGACCAATATCCCTCATGAAAGTTGATGCAAAAATACTCAATAAAATACTGGCAAATCAAATCCAAGAACACATCAAAAAAAAAAAAACCATCTACCATGATCAAATTGGCTTCATTCCAGAGATGCAGGGCTGGTCCACCTCATGAAAATCTATCAATATAACTGGCTATATAAATAAACTGAAAGAAAAAAACCATATGGTCATCTCATTAGATGCTAAAAAAGCATTTGACAAAATCCAACACCCCTTTATGATAAAGATCTTGGAGGTCAGTGATACAAGGAACATATCTAAACATAATAAAATCAATATACAGCAAGTTGACAGTCAATATCAAATTAAATGGAGAGAATCCACTAAAATCAGGAATAAGACAAGGCTGTCCACTCTCTCCATATCTGTTCAATATGGTTCTTGAAATTCTAGATAGAGAAATAAGACAACAAAAGAAGATCAAGGGGATATAAATTGGAAAGAAAAATGTCAAACTTTGTTATTTGCTGATATGATAGTATACCTAAGTGACCCCAAAATTTCTACCAGAGAACTCCTACAGGTGATAAACACCTTCAGTAATTTGGCAGGATACAAGATAAATTCAAAACATCAGTAACCTTCCTATGTACAAATGATGAAGAAGCTGAGAAAGAAATCAGAGAAATATCACCATTCACAATAGCCACAAATAACATAAAATATCTTGGTGTAACACTAATCAAACAAGTAAATGACCTGTTCAACAAGAACTTTAAGTCTTTGAAGAAAGAAGTTGAAGAAGATATCAGAAAATGAAAAGATCTCCCATGCTCTTGGATTGGTAAGATCAACATAATAAAAATGGCAATCCTATCAAAAGCAATCAACAGATTCAATGCAATCCCCATCAAGTCCCAACACAATTCTTCACAGACCTTGAAATTTTATATGGAAGAACAAAAAATCCAGGATAGTGAAAACAATTCTGTATAATAAAGAAACTTCTAGAAGCATCACCATCACTAACATCAAGCTCTATTACAGTTTTTACAGTAATAAAAACAGCTTGGTATTGTCATAAAATCAAACAGGTTGACAAATGGAATTGAATTGAAGACCCAGATATTAACCCACACACCAATGAACACCTGATTTTTGACAAAGAAGCTAAAATTATACAATGGGGGGAAAAGAAAGCATCTTCAAAATGGTGATGGCATAACTGGATGTCAGCATGTAGAAGAATGCAAATAGATCCATATCTATCCCCATGCACAAAACTCAAGTCCAAATGGATTAAAGACCTCAATATAAATCCAACCACACTGAACCTGATAGAAGAGAAAGTGGAAAGTAGTCTTCAATGCATGGGCACTTCCTAAATATAACCCCAGTAGCACAGACACTCACAGCAACAATAAATAAATGGGACCTCCTGAAACTGAGAAGCTTCTATAAAGCAAAGAACACTTAATAAGACCAAAAGGCAGCCTACTAAATGGGAAAAGATCTTCACCAACCCCACATCAGACAAAGGATTGCTCTCCAAAATATATAAAGAACTCAAGAAATTAGACATCAAAATATCAGATCATCCAACTTAAAAATGTGGTACAGATCTAAATAGAGAATTCTCAACAGAAGAATTTCAAATGACTGAAAGATACTTAAGGAAATGCTCAACATCCTTAGCTATCAGAGAATTGCAAATCAAATCAACTCTGAGATATCATCTTACACCTGTCAGAATGGCTAAGATCAAAAGCACCAATAAATAGAGGATGCAGAGTAAGGAAAACACTCCTCCATTACTGGTGGGAATGCAAACTTGTACAACCATCCTGGAAACCAATATGGTGTTTTTTCAGAAAATTGGGAATCAACCTACTTCAGGACCCAGCAATACCACTCTTGGGCATATACTCAAAGGATGCTCAATCATACTACAAGGACATTTGTTCAACTATGTTTGTAGCAGCATTATTCATAATATCCAGAACCTGGAAACAACCTAGATGCCCCTCAACCAAAGAATAGAGAAAAGAAAATGTGGTACATTTACACAATGGAGTACTACTCAGTGGTAAGAAACAATGACATCTTAAAATTTGCATGGAAATTGATGGAACTAGAAAAAAACATCCTGAGTGAGGTAACCCAGACTCAAAAGATGAGCATGGTATGTACCCACTCATAGGTGAATATTATCTGTAAAGCAAACCCCAGAGAAGCTAAGTAACACGGAGAACCTTAAGAGAAACATACATAGATACCCCTGGGAAGGGGAAATAGATAACATCTCCTGAGAAAGTTGGGATGGTGGGAGTTGGGGGAGAAGGAAAGGCAGAAGGGGGGAGGAGGAGAGAAGTGGGGAGGAAAGAACTAAAGGGAACTGGATAGTCAAGATGGGAGGACAGAGATGGAGAACAAGGAAAGAGATATCTTGATTGAGGGATCCATTATAGGGCTAGCAAGAAACCTGGCACTAGAGAAATTCCCAGAAATCCACAAGGATGACTCCAGCTAAGCCCCTGAACAATAGTGGAGAGGGTGCCTGAACTAGCCTTGCCTGGTAGTCATATTGATGACTATCTTAAATGTCATCATAGAAGCTACATCTAGTAACTGATGGAAGCCGATGAAGAGAACCACAGTGGAGCACTGGGCTGAGCTCCCAAAGTCCAGTTGAAGAGAAAGAGGAGTGAGAATATGAGCAAAGAGGTCAAGACCATGATGGGGATATCCACTGAAACAGCTTACCTGAGCTAATGGAAGCCTTCTGACTCTGGCCTGTCAGTGAGGGAAACAGCATAGGACCAAACTAGGCCCTCTGAATTTTGGTGACAGTTGTATGACTGGGGCAGACTGTGAGCAGTGAGACCAGGATTTATCCCTACTACTTGTTCTGGGTTTTTTGGAACCTATTCTCTCTGGAGAGATTCTTGCTCAGTCTAGATATAGTGGGGATGGCCTTGGTCCTGCCTCAAAGCAAAGCAACTTTGTTGACTCCCCATGAGAAGCCTTACCCATTCTGAAGAGTGGATGGGGGATGGGGTAGGGAGAAGGATTGGGGAGGAGAAGAAAAGAGGGGAGGGCGTGGAAAATGAATTTGGCATGTAAAATGAGAAAAAAAAGTTTTTCTTTAAAATAAAAAAATTTACATCAAAAACAATTTCAAAGCACCTAGCTGAGATGATCCAGCCTCATAGACAAGTCTAGCCAGGACTTCAGATAAGATCTGTACTTTTCCAATCACACAAGACAACAAACGATACAGCTAGTTCCCATAGGACTTGTGCATTATCAGTTTTCTCAGGGTCCCCTAAAGATGATGTCACACACCACCAGACAACAGGAACTAATCTTAAGAACATGACACCCACAATCCTAAGAGGTAGGATGGGTGGCTTTTGGTCATTTGATGGATTATGGATATTTGTTATTGTTTGGGGGGTTGGTCGCATGGTGTTACTGGTTTTGATCAGAGGAAAAAAACTAAGCAAAAGAGATTAGATTCAGGAATCTCTTTCTAAAAGAAAAAGGGATTAGGAGTGGTAGGACAAAAGGGTAGATTACTAGCTCTCCTTTTAAAGAAAAAAGCAACTATTAATCTCAAATATTTTACAGTGGTATGGATTTTTATATATTGATACAAATTTAAGATTTTTAAAGATTTTTTTATTATGTATACAGTGTTCTGTTTGCATGTATGCCTGTAGGCCAGAAGAGGGTACCAGATCTTATTACAGATGGTTGTGAGCCACCATGTGGTTGCTGGGAATTGAACTCAGGACCTCTGTTAGAGCACTGGCTGCTCTAAGCCATCTCTCCAGCCCCCAATTTAAGATATTTTTATTAGAACATACCATATATGTGTTTCTACTCTTGTTTAAGATATTTTTTGTATATTGATTCAAATTTAAAGTTATTTTTACTAGAACATTATATACACACACACACACACACACACACACACACACACACACATATATATATATATATATGTACTCTTGTTTAAGGTATTGTACCTATGTAGCTGATATAAAAATGTAATGAAAAGTTCTAGTTCTGGAAAGTTATTTAAGATAATAAGAAATGCAGGTTATTAGTTTTTTATCTATAACAATAAAATTTGTGGCCATGTTGGATATGCTTTCAAGGTCAAACAGGGATATATTTTAGATTGATAGGTGGTCTTCAAATACTTCAGAGACCTACAGAATATAGTATTTAAGATGTTTTAATGACATAGGTTTTTCATGACAGTGAGATATTTACTCCTGACAGATGTCTACTTCAGTCTACTTTAATCTATTTTTTAAAAAAAGGAAGATAGGCATTGAAGAACCAACCTCAATAAAGAGTTTGTTTTCACTGTGGAAAAAACTAACCATTGCGCAAGAAATGGCCATTGCCTTGACTGCTGACAGTATGCTGTCCAAACTGGACAAGCAGGACACAAAAGAAAGCAACTGCTGAGCTTTGCCAAGACAAGGGAAGACAGTCCTTCAAAATTCCTGCTTCACAGAAAAGTCTGAAAGATATTATAGGCCTGTAGGCCAAAGATGAATGCCCCACCATTGCAGAGGGACCTTGGGTGACTGTCTAGGCAGACAGATAGTTCTGTCATTTCTATAGTTTTGGAAGTTGTTTGTTCTGTACTTCCTATTTACTCAGATAATATTATACCTTTCTCAGGTTTTTGATGGGGTTGAATACTAGATAATTATAGTTACAGTTTTACTTGTTACCAAATTCAGGAAAAAAAAACCTTACATAAGAAATGTAAAGTTTATAAGGTTGAAAAACATAAAAGCTTAAGTTGTTTATCTAAAAAAATGTTTCAAGGTCTAAAAAGGTATTTTCAAGATGGTAATATAAGTTATAATAGAAAGTGGTTTTTGGAATAAAACTTTGGACTTATCAAAATAAGATAGATAATGGAATATTTTCTCTGAATTTGCCAAATCTGAATAAACTGGACATTGTGAATGTAATCATTACCTAATAATTGTTCTTATTGTATATAGTTTTACTGTGTTAGAACTAAAATCTTTCCTTTATATTTAAATGAAAAGGGGAAATGCTTTGGGATTTTTCATTTACACTGCATGAAGATGTGTCTATTTTGCCTCACCTATATAAGGCACCTGATTGATTTACTAAAGAGCTGAATGGCCAATAACTACACAGGAAAGAATAGGTGGGACTTCCAGGCAGAGAGAGGAACTCAGGGGTTAGACATGCACAGCAGGAGACACCAATGAGACATGGAAGGAGTCCGACATATAAAATGGAGGAAAGGTTAAAAGTCATGTGGCAGGAGGTAAGTTAATAGGAAAAGGTTAATTCAAGTTATAAGAGCTAGTTGGGAACAAGCCTAAGATAAAGCCAAGATTTCATAATTAATAATAAGTCCCTGTGTCATTATTTGGCGTGTGGCAGTCCAAGAAAGGCCAACAAGAAAGAGTCTCTACAGGTGGCTCTGTAATTAAAATCACTGGCACTCTTGCTGAGCACCCAAGTTCAATTCCCAGCCCCTACATCAGGCACCTCAGAATTGCCAGTAACTCCAGGTCAAGGGAAACTGATGCCCTCTTCCAGCCTCTTCTGGCATGAAGCACACATGTGGTGCACACACATACATACATGCAGGCACAGACACATCAAATAAAATATTTAAATGTTTAGGGTTTTTTTGGTTTTGGTTTGGTTTGGTTTTTCAAGATAAGGTCTCTCTGTGTAGCCTTGGCTGTTCTAGAACTCACTCTGTGTGCCAGATTGGCCTTAAACTCAGAGGCCTGCTTGCCTCTGCTTTCTGCATGCTAAAATTAAAGGTGTGTGCCCCCATCACCCAGTTGAAAGATCTCTTAAAAGAAGTTTAGTATAAGTGAATCAAGAACATATACTGGATGCATTTTTGTAATCCATGGACGTGGTCCCGATTTTTATTTTTAATGGCTGGGATGTAGCTCAGCGGTAGCACACTTGCGTAAAACACATAAGGTTCAATCTACACAAACTGAAGACTTGTCTTTCTGTTCACAATGATGGTTTAGTGTCAACTTGATAGAAGCAAGAATCTCTGAGGAAGGGGTTCTGGGTGTGTGTTGGGGAGCTGTCTTGATTGTGTTCACTGCCAGGGGATGAACCACCTTAAATGGGAAAGGGCTGTTCCCTGGCTTGGGTCCTGAACAGTAGATTCAGGGAACAGGAAAAGGCAGCATAATTTCCTTCCTTGATTGCTGTTTCTTGACCATAGATGAATATGAGCAACTGTTTCCAACACCTGACTGTGTGGCTCCCATAGTGATAGACTGTGGCCTGGAACTGTGGGCTAAAATACAAGTGTCCCCCTTTATCTTGCTTTCATCAGAGGTGACTTTGTTACAAAAGGAAGGCAGACAGAAACACACAAGCAAGTGTGTTTGCTACTGTGACAAAGTATGCCTTTCTTAATTCACCGGAACTGTTTTTGGGGCTAGAAGTAGAAGAGCATGGTACTTTGATCTAGAAAACCCTGGAAGGCAGGAAGTAGAACATAATGGGTTGTTCTGGTGGGACTTTAGAAGGCAGTACTGTTATGAGAAACACGGACAGTGGAGGCCTGGCTCATGAGGGAACACGGACTCTATCTGTCATCAGAATAGGAGCCATTCGTGTGATTTGTGACGGGGAATCTGGCTTCATTCTGCCCATGCCCTGAGAACTTGGGTGAATTTGAATTTAAAGATAATGTACTAATTTGTTCCATAGAGGTTTCAGGTTGGTGTTGAGAAAGAAGCTGTAATTGTTGAAGAGATCAGCACCACTAAAGAGAAGTCTCCTGCACTGGGACAATAAGGAAGATGTGCTGGGGGCAAACCTCTCCCTCCCTGTCCCAGGCTCTGTCTCATGAAGATCCAGATTCAGTTAGAGGAATGAAGCCTAAGATGCTGAAGGACCCCTCTGCTCCTCAAAAGCAACTGCCTAGAAAAGTGCTTCCCAGAATCGGCACAGACACCAATGTAGCTGCTGTCCAAAGAGACCAGCCTCCATCTCCAACTGGCAGCAAAACATGGCAGATCATCCATACAGTACTGGTTTGGGAGCTAATGGAGTCTTGCTTCCCATTTTCAGAGAGCCGCTGAGGCTAGACAATGCAGAGGAGAGTCAGAGTCTGTGTCAGCTCAACCAAGGGGGACATGTTTTTAAAATACAAGGTCTCAGCTGTGCTGTGGTGGCTCATGCCTTTAATCCAGGCACTTGAGACGTAGAGGCAGGTGAATTTCTGTGAGTTCAAGGCAGCCTCGTCTACACAGCTAGTTCCAGGACAGCCAGGTTGTTACACTGAGAAACCCTGTCTCACTTCTGGGGCCTCATTTTCTGAGACCAGTGAACCTGCTGGAAGATTGCTCAATTACCCACTTTTTCAATTCAGCTTATTCTGGCTTACTGATCTGTCAGAGAAATTTATTATGGGGGTGGGATGGACAGAAAACCTATTACATAATAAATATTCACTGAATCTATCATTATCCACGCTGGATATTTGAAACCACTGCAGATACTTAAGAGAGATATTTAATATGAGGACATGGTTATAGAAAGAGGTGGTGTTTTTGGAGCATCAATAGCTGCTTCTTTAGAATTGGAAGAGAGAATTGGGGGAAAAACTAAACCCAGAATGAGCTAGCATGAACTTGTGTAGGCTGGGGGCACTTGCTGTAAAGTAGCAGAGACAGCAGTAATTCTGTTGGCGCTCACAGTTGCCATCAGCTGTCCCTCCACTGCAGGAGCCCACGGAGGTGCCTGGCTGAAGTGGAAGGTACAGGATTCCCCTATCTTAAGAATTTTGCTTTTGTTGTAATACTTTCCATCTGAACATTCTACTTTATAGTCTTTGTGTCTTTATCCATTTGTTATGTGTTTCTTTTTAAAATTATTTTATTTTCCATTATGAGTGTTTTGCCTGCATGTATGTCTATGCACCAATACCTGCCTGGCACCCACAGAGACCAGAAGAAAGCATCTGATTTCCATGGAACTGAAGATACAGATGGTTGTGAGCAGCCATGTGGGTGCTGGGAATTGAACCTGTGTCTTCTGGAAAAGCAACCAGGGCTCTTAGCTGCTGAACCATCTCTCCGGCCAGTTCATCCTTTCACATTTAACACAGATTGGCAATATGGGCTGTTGTATGAGGAAGGGCCACCCGCCACCCAACTAGCTTTACCCAAAATAATTACACAGAAACTGTATTCTTTTAAACACTGCTTGGCCCATTAGCTCTAGCCTCTTACTGGCTAGCTCTCACATCTAGATTAACCCATTTCTAATAATCTGTGTACCACCATCAGCTGGTGGCTTACCAGGGAGATTCTTAACCTGCCTCCATCTCAGAGAGGAGAGGCATGGCATCTGCTTGACTCAGCTTTCTTTCTCCCAGAATTCTGTTCTGTCTACTCCGCCTACCTAATTTTCTGTCCTACCAAAGGCCAAGCAGTTTCTTTATTAATTAACCAATGAAAGCAACAGACAAATGACCCACCTCCATCATTTCCCCTTTTTCTGTTTAAACAAAAAAGAAGGCTTTCATTTTAACATAGTACAATTACATATATCAAAACAGTTATAAAGCAAGAATTACAGTTACAATATTTATATCTATTTTATCTTTATCATAACTAAGGAAAACCATAACTATCTATTCATTCTTCAACTCCATCAAAGACTCCAGAAGGATATATTACCTAAGCAAACAAGAAATCCAAAACTCTAGAAATGACAGAGACAGCTCGCTGCCTGTACAGTCACCCAAAGTTCCTCTGTACCATTGGGGCATCCATCGTCAGCCTACAGGCCCATAGTATCCAGCAGACATTTCCATGAAGCAGGAAATTCCAAAGACAATTCAGTCACTTTTTTCTGTGTCCTGCAGAATGTCTCATAGATTCTCATGAGTCAGGAACCCCAAAAGACCATCTCACCTTTTGGCAAGTTCAGTAGTCCTCTCTCTGTGAGTTCTTCGTGTCCAGTTTATGCAACAGCCCAGGCAAGTGCAGTTTCTTGCCCAAATGACTATCAAACTCCATAAGGAGCCTCTTTGATGCCCAGCCTCCTCTTGAAGTAGCTGGTGTTGCCAGGAGCAGACGTGTCTCATTGTCATGAAAAGCCCTAAGTTATTAAAACATTTAAAATGCCATATTCTTGGCCGGGCAGTGGTGGCGCACGCCTTTAATCCCAGCACTCGGGAGGCAGAGGTAGGCGGATCTCTGTGAGTTAGAGGCCAGCCAGGTCTACAAGAGCTAGTTCCAGGACAGGAACCAAAAAAATCTACGGAGAAACCCTGTCTCGAAAATTCAATAAATAAATAAATTAATTAAATAAAATGCCATATTCTGCAGTCTTTGAAAGATATGAAGAATGCCTATCTAACTGAAATATATCTCTATATATCTAGAAAATCTAACTAACATGACTACAA
>NW_004949099.1:36810960-36820646 GCF_000317375.1 Microtus ochrogaster | reverse complement strand
CCGCCTGCCTCTGCCTCCCGAGTGCTGGGATTAAAGGCGTGCGCCACCATCGCCCGGCTATTCTGTCTCTTTAAAGACTTTACCCTTTTAACTTTATTCTCTATATTTTTTTCTTCTCTCTCTCAAGCCTACGTACACTCATCCAACACTGTGGTCTTTTTGTCTGAATCTGTTTTATTGTGAATCTGTAATTTTTTACTATCCAGGAGCATTTCTTAAAATGTTAAACAGTTCTTAAAAACTTAAGTTGGACCATGTAAAAGTAATACGTTACCACTTGTTTTCTGCCCAGTTGAAACCTTAACTGCCCTGTTATTACAGTAATTACGGTAGTTCCTGCCTGAGACCAGCACAGTTCAGCATGGAGCAGCCACTCCTGCCTCAGATCCATTTGCTACCCCTGAGCTGCGCACAGTTCCAGGCACATAGCAGTCCACATTGCCATCAAGCAAGCTGTAACACTTTACTCCAAGTGCTCCATTCAAAAGCTCTGTCTTCCACAGAAGCCAGGCAGAGATCAAAATGGTGGCACAGCCCAGAAAGCCGGCATTTTAAAACAGCCAGTTTTTTCCTGATGCTGAGTCAAGACAATTTCTTTGCGGCGTGCAACCCACAAACAGCAAAAAGCTGCATTAAACTCTCTCTCCCCCTTTTTTTTTAAGCCCTTTCAGGTTTTACGTGGAGTTCATTACCATGTTGGGTGCCACTCTGTTGTATGAGGAGTAGCGGGCCACTTCCTGCCACCCAGCTAGCTTTACCCAAAATAATTACATGGAAACTGTATTCTTTTAAACACTGCTTGGCCCATTAGCTCTAGCCTCTTACTGGCTAGCTCTCACATCTAGATTAACCCATTTCTAATAATCTGTGTACCACCATCAGCTGGTGGCTTACCAGGGAGATTCTTAACCTGCCTCCATCTCAGAGAGGAGAGGCATGGCATCTGCTTGACTCAGCTTTCTTTCTCCCAGAATTCTGTTCTGTCTACTCCGCCTACCTAATTTTCTGTCCTATCAAAGGCCAAGCAGTTTCTTTATTAATTAACCAATGAAAGCAACAGACAAATGACCCACCTCCATCACTGGGCATAATGGCACGTGCTTAGAGAGGCACAGGAGATCTGAAGGTCAAAGCCACCCTTGGCTACATAATTTAAGCCCTCCTTGGGATACACCCAGACCTTGTCTAAAATAAATAAATATATAGATGGATCTGCAATCTCTTTGCTCAAACTAATTTAGAAAACTAAATGAAGGAGCCAGGTGGTGGTGCACACCTTTAATCCCAGCACTTGAGGCAGGCAGATCTCTAAGAGTTCGAGGCTAACCTGGTCTACAAAGTGAGTTCTAGGACAGTCAAGGCTACATGGAGAAACCCTGTCTCAAAAAAAGCAGAAAAAAAGTCCAAGTCAGAACAGAGAAACCATGTCCCTGTCTCAGAGGGGAAAAATTAAAAGAAGGGAGAAATAAAGGAATTTCTGTTTCTTTACTTTCCAAACACACTCTATTAGATCCCAATGTTTACCATTTATGCAGAAGCAATATCACAAGTTCAAGGCCATGGACTAGATATTTGAGTCTCTGTCTTGATAAATCAAACAAACAAGATGAGACCCACTACTGGGGATTTCACAGCCAACAAGGGAGAACATGATGGGCTGGCTGTGACCAGCTGTCGGACAGATGCCTGTTTTGCAAGTGAGGAAATGAAAACAGAAGAAACGAAAGAGAATTAACTACGCAGCACATGATGCTGTGTGGAAAAGATTCATTTCCAGCCTAGCTTTTCTCCTTACCCATGCTGAATCCTGAGAAGCTTGTCTCGGCTTCAGCTGGGTCCCTTTACTGGTGGCATTCTGATGTCCAGCTCATCCGAGTGCTTGTGTCTTTACATTTGAAATATTCCCTCATTGTTTATTTCTCTGGTCAAATAACAGAAATATATATATGTATACATACACATACACACACATGTGGTGTGTATATGGTATATGATATATATGGTACCATCATCTAGTCTAGCTGTTTAAATTTTTTGCCTAAAAAATAGCAAAAAAAAATTTCAAGTCATACATCTAGCTCAATATTAATATGGTAGCTATTACCATAACTGGAAGTCAAATCCCATCTCCAAATTCCTAGTATCCTGCTCTTTTCTCTGCCAAGAGTCTTCACTTTCTTGAAAAATATCCAGTTTTGATCTCTTTCCATCTTGTGCCTGTTAATCAGACATAGCATGTGTGTCCTCCACAGCTTTGCACTATTATATTTAATTTAGAAAATAGATTACTCCATATGAGCTAATATATCTATTCACTTCTCACACTAAAATTTGCCATATCTTTGTTTTTAATTATCAGAGAAAATGAGCTACAGAGTCTATGATTTAATTTTTTTTATTTTTGGTGAACGAACTTTAGTACAGCTGTCTAGCATTGACAGCGTAGGACTAATTGGTAATTCATAAAAGGCTTTTAATGTAGTCTGTGTGTATATACAAATTTTCATTTCTTCCTAAAACATCTGGTCTCAGCTCTGGGATTTATATTTAGAGATTCAAAAGAGAAGAAAGCAGAAGTCAACAGCATAAATTCCCCGGGCTTATCCGCAGTTCACCACTTAGGAAACAGACTAGAGAAAAGTCATCAAAAAAAACAGGAACACTTCAGAAGACGTCTTCCATAATCTGCTTACTGAGCCTGGGGGTGTAGCTGGGTGGTTGAAACGCTTGCCTAACACACACAAGACTGTGGGTTCCACCACCAACACAACAAAGACAAAAACAGTAATTTCTATCACTTGGGAGGTTGAGGCAAAAAGATCTGGAATTTGCAGTTATCCTTGGCTACACAGAAAGTGTGAGGCCAGCCTGGGCTATAAGAGATCTCTCAAAACAAAACAGAGCAAAATTTCTTAAGCAGAGCATGATAATGTGCACTTACGATTCCAGTTCCTTATGGAGGACTCCTGGCCAGCCTGGGAAACAGTGAGATCCAGACTGATAATAATTAACAGTAATAATAATAATAATAAGTTAATAGTTTTCTTAATGATCTGAAAACACAGCTGGAAGCCCTCAAATTGTTTTAAATTGCTGCTTATCTTTCTAAAGATTTATTTGTCTTTGCTTTATGGGTATGAGTGCTTTGCCTGCATGTATGTATTGCATCATGTGTGTTCAGTGCTGGTAGAGGAAAGAAGAGGGAGACAGATGCCTGGGACAGTAGTTACAGAGATTGTGAGCTGCCTTGTGGGAGCGAGAAACTGAAACTGGGTCCTCTGCAAAAGCAGCTGAGTTCATACAACCACTAAGCCCAATCCTGATGCAAAAGCAGCTGAGTTCATACAACCACTAAGCCCAATCCCTGATGCATAATCTTTAGAAAGACATAAATCAAGAAAACTGTCTCCACTCCAGGAACAATTTTAAGGAGCCATTTTATTAACTCTTTATATTTTATTCAGAAGTCATTTTTAGGCAAACATTCATATTTTAGCAACAAAGCTGTTACAGGGCACTGTAGAAGGCAGACAAGATATAAAAAAAACTCAGGTTTTAGTGGGATGGAGACAGTTAAATTGTTAATTTACAGGATTTGTAGCAGCTAATGTCTGTCAGCATCTACCCATTCTTAACACTTGGCTCCAGGCCCATCCCTCAGTGCATCTGCTTACTGCTTGTTTCAGGGACAACTAATCTTTCCCACATTGATGTCCCCAACATGTATCATACAGCCGTGGAAGCCCCTACTGTATGATAGTTAAACAACTGTAGGAAGTCCTTCTGTATTTGCATTGCTTTCATTCGTTGAATAAAGAAACTGCCTTGGCCTTTTGATAGGGCAGCCTTTAGGTGGGCAGAGTAGACAGAACAGAATGCTGGGAAGAAGGGAAGTGTGGCAGATGCCATGAATCTCCAGTCTGAGTTGGATGTAGGTTAGAATCTTGCAGATAAGCCACAGTCATGTGGTGATACACAGATTTAATAGAAATGGATTTATCAAGATGTGAGAGTTAGCCAATAAGAAGCTAGAGCTAATGGGCCAGACAGTAATTTAATTAATACAATTTCTGTGTGATTATTTCAGGAGTTAAGCTAGCCGGGCAGCCGGGAGCCGGGTGGCCGGGACGAAAAGCAGGCCTGCATCCTTCTACAACAAGCAACCCTTGGAGCTTCTGCCTCTCCCACAATGAAGATGAAGGTATCAAAAGCAAAGTCAGAGAACAAGGTTTTGATAATGAAGCAACAGCATGGATACCTCTTGTTTGTTGGTGGTTTAGCTATGCGACCTATTCTGGAGTCCAATTCATAACCCTCCTGTACTAGCCTCCCAAACAACATGATTACAGGTGTGCCCACTACCCCTGGCTATACCTTATCACTAATAAGTAGGAAAGATATTCTCATCACTGCAAGTGGGAGTAAAACTGGTGGCATTCAAAGGAAATTTCCATACCTTTAAAAAATATAGGGCTAGAGAGATGGTTCAGCATTTAACAGCACTTGCTGCTCTTGCAAAGGATCTGGATTGGGTTTCCAGCACCCATGTGTAACTTCAGGCCCAGAGGAGCCAACATCCTACACATTGTAATAATCTGTCCTGTCCCTTTAAGAGACAAGTCCCACCTACTCACTTCCCAGTACACTGAGGCAAGCAGATCTTCCTTCCTGCTTGCAGCCCGAGTCTCTTTCCTTTACCATCTTCCTCTCTCTCTTCTGTCTTTCTTCTCTCTCTCTCTCTCTCTCTCTCTCTCTCTCTCTTTCTCTCTCTCCCTCATTCTCTGCTCTTCTCCCCTTCTCCCTTTTCCCTCCATAACCCACTAAATAAATATCCAACCTCACTCTGCATGGTGTGCCTATCCATGTCTCTATCTCTCGCCTGCTGCGTGACTCCCTGCCTGGGACCAGAAGTCTTTGGAGACCGGAGGTGTGGTCTCATGGTGTGCCCATCTATCTGTCTCTTCTTGTGTGACTGGCTGCCCCACTGAGGTCTCTTACTCATTACTTGGCTCCCTGTCTGAAACTCATGGCCTGCTACAGCCAATCAGGGAACTGTGCCAGTCCCTGCCTAGGACTGGCTGCTCTCAGAACCCACTGCCCACTGCCACTGCTCAGGGACCTGCAGGCATTTCTGCTGCTGCAGCCACCAGGGATCCTGCAGCATTTTTATTTTACCATTACACACATAGCTAAAAAATAAATCAACCTTTAAATTTATGCATGCAGACTTTCAGGTTTAGCTCTTCCAATTCTAATCATCTGTTTTTGTTTTTTACAGAAATAATGGCATAGTCATGTATAGTGATGCATGCTCATAATCCCAGCACTTGAGAGACTGACTCAGGAGGATCAGAAGTTCAAGATCATCCTCAGTTACATCCACGTTTGAGGCCAGCTTGGGCCACACAAGACCCTGTGTCAGAGGGAAAGGAAAGAGAGAGAGATATTAAGAATATGTCTAGTTTATAACAGTTTAAATTTGACAAAGGCAGAATATTATGCCAGACAAGGCACATGCCTTTAATCCCAATAATCCAGAGGCAGAGGCAGGAAGATCTCTAATGTCAGAGGTTTCTGTCCCACCTGGTCCCATAGCTGTTCAGTCCCAAAGAAACACACAGAAGCTTACATTAATTATAAACTGGTTGGCCTATTCGCTCAGGCTTTCTTATTAACTAACTCTTACATTCTAAATTAACCCATAATTCTTGTCTGTGTTAGCCACATGACTTGGTACCTTTTATCAGTGCAGCATTCTCATCTTGCTTCCTCTACATCTGGGTGACGACTGAAGACTGAGCCTTTCTTTTTCCCAAAATTCTCCTATTCTCATTGCCCCACCTACACTTCCTGCCTGGCTACTGGCCAATCAGCATTTTATGAAACCAGTACACATGACAAATCTTTACAGGGTACAAGACCATTGTCCTACAGTAGATCTCTGTGAATTTGGGGTCAGCCTGGTCTACATACCAAGTTCCATAGCATTTGCACCACTGTTGCATTGATGGGCATATCTTGCCACACTGGTCATCATTGTAGTTCACAGGGTTCACAGCTGGGTTAGACTATTGATGACCTTCTCTCCACCTTACTCCACAATCTGTATAACACCTTCCAGTGCTCTGAAATCTAGTCAGCAAAGAAGAAGCTTGCTGGTCAAATACCAATTTGAATTCTACATGTTCTGTAACCAGTGTAGTTTTTTATTATTTATAGTTATAATAAAATACATACATACATAAATACATAAAGGTATGTCATCTAATGTCATAATTTAGTGTCAAATTTAAATGGAGTATGAGTTAAAGTTTTTTCTTTTAAGATAAGAAATGTGGAATTAGTAAATGGGGGAGCCGACGAAAGCCATTCCCCTGTAGTCAACCCCTCAAGCTGCCAGCAGCTTCACCTCTCAGTGCCACTTCAGGTACTGAACACTCAGTGTAGTTCTTCAACAAAGGAGTCTTCCCATAAGGTACTTGTGAACAACTGAGCACAATGGTAATAGCTTATGCATGCCTAGTACTACAAATATGCCAATGAACTCATAGTTGTGAAGCACATAACCTCTGGAATTGGGCCTATTATTTTATTAAACATACATAGTATCAAGCTGACCTCAAAATTCTTATCTATCTGTAGATAAGTGCAACACTCAGTCCTCCTTAGAGAAGTTGCATTGTGCAATATACAAAGGTTAATACAGAAACTCACAAAAGTCTCAAATTGTGACATTTCTATAACATCCCTCCCAAGACTCAAGGACTGCCTCAGAAGGCAGGGTGGAAAGGGTTTAAGAGGGTAAGACTGCCAGGCACTTGCCTTTAACCCCAGTACTCAGGAGGCAGAGGCAGGTGTATCTCTGTGAGTTCAAGGCCAGCCTAGTCTACATATAGATTTCCAGGTAAGCCAGGGAGAGAAACTCTGTATTGGAAGAAAAAAAAAGAGGGAGAAAACAAAAACAATGTCTTCTGGACAGAGCCACTGCACTCATGATCTCAGAGCTGAATGGAGACCTGAACAAGATCAAGCCAGTCAAGATTCTACATGGAGTGGAAGGAGTTCACAAGTCCTCACCCCTAACTAAGAAATTATGAACAGTTGATGGCTTCTGGAAGGTGGAGGGGAGCCAGTTTTCTTTAAGAATGTCACTCAACCACACTCCAGTGGACAGCTCCACATCCAGAAATAGTGACAGCACAAACTGAAGTCAATGACATATTATATTAAAAACAAATACATAAACTAAATGATAAAGTTAGGAGAGGGATAGGAGGTGGAAAAGAATCTGGGAGAACTTGAAGGGAAAAATTGAGGTGAATGTCATCAAAATATATCCTCTAAAATTCTGAAAGACTTAATAAGAAGAATAATCATAAAAAGTTATATAGAGCAGTTTTTAATGATTTCTACTTTAATTTTATATATATCGGTGCTTTGCCTGCACATATGTCTATGTACCAGATGCATGACGCAGCTCCTATCACAACAGATGCATGTAATGCTGGTGAAAGTAAGAAGAGAGCATCAGATCCCCTGGAACAGGAGTTCAGAGAGTTGTGAGCTGAATCCAGAACTTTTGCAAGAAAAGCCAGTGCTCTTAACCACTGAGTCATCTCTCCAGGTCCTAGAACAATTTATGTATGGTTTTTCTTGGTATGAAAAAAATAAATGGGAGAAAGTAAATATATAAACAAGTGTATTCGCCGGGCGGTGGTGGCGCATGCCTTTAATCCCAGCACTCTGGAGGCAGAGGCAGGTGGATCTCTGTGAGTTCGAGACCAGCCTGGTCTACAAGAGCTAGTTCCAGGACAGGAACCAAAAGCTACGGAGAAACCCTGTCTCGAAAAGGAAAAAAAAAAACAAGTGTATTAGTCACTTTTTTATTACTGTGATAAAAACACTATAACCGTAACAATTCACCAAAGGAACAGTCTATTTTAGAATCATAGTTCCAGAGGGTTAGAGCTGTTAATCCAATTGTGGGCCTTTGTGAGTTAATATTTTCCAGAAATTTTTGAAAATCATTAAGAGTTCCTAATTGATCTCTCCTGATATGTACTTTCCTTGATTGAAATTCTTACAAACCTATCTTATGTCCTAGGTAATTTAAATCTCTTCTGTATTTTTTTCAGGAACAATTTGTAACCCCCCAAAAAGCAAAATTCTCTTTACATCACCAAACAGTTTTTCTAAGGTATCTGAGTCTGAATCAACTAGTAAGATATCATCTCTATAATGGTAAATTATAGATTGATGGAACCATTAATGAATTATTTCCAATGGTTGTTCTACGAAATATTGGCAGAGGGTTGTGCTGTTTAACATCCATTGTGGAAGAATTTTCCCCTGATACCTCTTAACAAGCTGAGAATTAGTCTAAGGGGGCATTGTGAAGGCCAAATTTTTCCCTATCCTGATCTTGTAAAAGTATAGTAAAAAAGCACTTTTAAATCAGTCACTATGATTGACCATCCTCTAGGTAATAAAGAAGGCAAGGGAATTTCAGGCTATAAAGAATCCATTGACTGGATCACCGGATCACCTTATTAGTAGCTCTTAGATCCATTGCCATTCTCCATTTTCCAGATTTATTTCTAATGACAAATATAGGAGAATTCCAAAGACTGGTTAGTCAGTTAACCTTTTTGAAGGTAGGGCTGTTGGTACCTTTAAAAGACCACCAGCTGTTGTGCCCTGTTTATGTACAATCTGAATGGTCTGTGACTGTTCTTGATAACACCTTTTAATATTTCTCTCAAAAGCATTCTTTATTTTACGGTTTGTTTCTGAGATTGGAGGAATGTTAATCTGTGTTTTCCACTGTTGAAACAAATCACATCCCCATGAATTCATTGCTATGTTAGCCAAATGTGGCTTTAATTTTTATATCAGTGCTTCTAGCACTATACCTTTGACCAACCTTGTACTTTGTTTTACCTGACACAAAGTTCTAATCCCTAGACGCTGAATATTTTGCTCCTGAAGAGGTCAATCTGGATACCAAGATGTTGGTAAAATTACTAAGTAAAAACTTGATTGATCAGATAAGTGGCACAGAAGCAACTAGTGACTCTCTCTCTCTCTCTTTCTCTCTCTCTCTCTTTCTCTCTGCCACTCCCTACTACTTCCTGTGTCTCTGTATATATCCTGGGGTCCTCCAAAACCTCTACGTGCTAATTTTGGTCAGCAAGTAGCTAGCTAGCTCCTCCCTCAATTCAAAATAAACTTTATTGGTAGTCTTGGGTGTCTTCGGGGGTGACCAAAATATCCCACAACAAGAGAGTACACTCAAAATGGGGTCTTTATGAAACTTCAAAGCCCATCTTCCAGTGACATACTTCCTTCATCAAGGTCACACCTCCTAAATCCTCAACAAACAGCCACTAATTGGGGACCAAGCTTGAACACCTGGGACTTAAAGGGGACATCCCCCCCTTAAACCACCACAGCATGTGAGAAGCTGGAGAAACAGCTGAGTGCGTTCGAAGAGCACTTTCTTTTTTTAAAATTTATTTATTTATTTATTAAAGATTTCTGTCTCTTCCCCGCCACCGCCTCCCATTTCCTTCCCCCTCCCCCAAACAAGTACCCCTCCCTCATCAGCCCAAAGAGCAAACAGGGTTCCCTGCCCTGTGGGAAGTCCAAGGAACCCCCACCTCCATCCAGGTCTAGTAAGGTGAGCA
>NW_004949099.1:36803317-36803845 GCF_000317375.1 Microtus ochrogaster | reverse complement strand
GCTCCTCCTTTGCCAGGGACCTCGCCAACCAAAGGCCTACCTCTTTGATTTAATTGTAGTGGGGCAATCTGCTCTCGGTGTTGCGCGCTGGTCCCCGCCACGACCTGCGTCGTCTGCCTGCACTGTCCCCTAAGAGCACTTTCTACACAATCATGAGGACCAGAATTTGGATCCTAGCTCCATATAAACAGCTGGGCATAGCCCGGTGCATGCTTGTAATCCTAGCCCTGGAAAGTCGAAAGAGAATAGAATCCTGGGGCCTGGAAGATAACCCAGCCCAGATGCGGATTCCGTGACAGACCCCCGCTCAGGGTGAGTAGCCAGTGGTAGAGCCAAACACCAGACACCCAATCTCTTCAAGCACCCTCATAAGCACACATAGCTGCACATACACACAGGTACACATGTACCTCTCCCTCTCAAATACACAAATACAGCCGGGCGGTGGTGGCACACGCCTTTAATCCCAGCACTCGGGAGGCAGAGGCAGGCGGATCTCTGTGAGTTCGAGACCAGCCTGGTCTACAA
>NW_004949099.1:36763952-36802015 GCF_000317375.1 Microtus ochrogaster | reverse complement strand
GGTGGGAGGAGGGGGAGGGAAATGGGAGGCTGGGAGGAGGTGGAAACTTGTTTTTTCTCCTTTTCTCAATAAAAAAAAGTTACCTCTAAAAAAAAAAAAAAAAAGAACATTCATTGCTTTTATAGAGGACCTGAGTTCACTTCCCAGCATCTTCACCCATCAGCTCACAACTACCTGTAACTCCATTCCCATGAGTATCTGGTGCCCTCTTCTGGCCTCCTTGGGCACTTGCACTCACATGCACAAACACACAGATGCCCACAAATATACAGAATTATAATTTAGATAAATCTAAGATCTGGAAAGATGTCTTAGCAGCTAAGAGCTCTGTCTACTCTTGCAGAAGACTGGGGTTCAATTCCCAGCATCTATATGGTAGCTCACAGCTCTATAAGTCTAGTTATAACTATAATCTATAACTTCATGGGATTCAATGCCCCCTCTGTACTCTGTAGACTCCAGGTGTACAAGTGGCAAACAAACATACATACATACGAAACAATCAAACACATAAAATAAAATTTTAAAAGGTTAAATAAAATAAATCTGTTCCAGAAACTTTAGTTTTCACTTTAATCCTTCTAATTTAATGTTTGACCATGGTAACGAGTTGTCTCAACAATATATATTTTATGTGAATATATATGTACACGTCTGAATATCCAACATATTGTAATACTCTTTTTGTATGCCTTCTGAATACCTTCATTATTCAATGTTTTCAAATACTGAGGGGGAAAAATACACACACACATATAAAAAAAAATATGTAATGAAACTGTGTACATTGTATATTGGCATAAAAATAAATTCTGATTTGTTCAGGGGAAGGTCAAGCCATAAAATTGCACAGCAATTATGTTACATCTTGTTCAAAACTACTTTAAAAAAAACGAATTTGTGCTGGGCAGTGGTGGCATATCCCTTTAATCCCAGCACTAGGGAGGCAGAGGTAGGCCTGTGAGTTTGAGGTCAGCCTGGTCTACAAGAGCTAGTTCCAGGACAGGCTCCAAAGCTACAGAGAAACCTTGTCTTGAAAAAAAAAAAGTATTTGTGCCAGGCGGTGGTGGTGCACATCTTTAACCCCAGCACTCAGGAGGCAGATCTCTGTGAGCTTGAGACCAGCTTGGTCTACAGAGCTAGTTTCAGGACAGCCATGGCAACACAGAAAAACCCTGTTTCATAAAACTAATATATATCCATATATATATAATAAAAACTAATATGTATCCATATATAATAAAAACTAATATGTATCCATATATAATAAAAACTAATATATACATATAATAAGAACTAATATATATCCATATATGTAATAAAAACTATTATATATACATATAATAAAAACTAATATATACATATATATAATTTATTATGCATATGCTGCGTTTCAGAAAAATATCAAGAAGAATTGGACACTAACCTATTAAAAGTGGCTATTCTAGAAGCAAAGTAGGAAATAAAAATCTTTCATATTTTCAACCTTTTTCTTCTTATTTTAGTATTATCTCAATTTATTTTTATATGTCCATACTATTCCAAGTATATAAAAAACAATATGGACACTAACCTATTAAAAGTGGCTATTCTAGAAGCAAAGTAGGAAATAAAAATACTTCATATTTTCATCCTTTTTCTTCATATTTTAGTATTATCTCAATTTTTTTATATGTCCATACTATTTCACGTATATAAAAAAAACAATAGAAATAACTTAAAGGATATTATACAACTCTCGCTTTTTTTTTTTCCTAAGATTTTCTGACTCAGTCATCCCAGATTATTTGCTGGCAAACAAGGAATGGAGCAAAGCTGTTCTGTGGATAAGTCGATCGGTGCTGACTGGAGCTTTTGTCACAGAAGAGCATATGTATTGAAATACATTCTATGTCGCTCCATAGAGAGAACCAAAATCGGCTTCGGTCACATGATACGACCCCGAGAATGATACGGGACATCTTCGTCTGCCTGCCTGAGTAGGGATCTCCCTTTGTAGCTCGTGCTGTCTGGAACGTGTGATCCTCCTGCCTCAGCACCCCAAGTGCCTGCTTTTCAGATGTGGGCCGCCATGCCGGATGGATGGGAAAGGATTCTTTACAGCAGGAATGCTCTTGGGACTCTGCTGTCACCTGGTGAAAACAACCTGGTGCCTGCAGGCTAGGCCACCCGAGCCGGCTGCGGTCTCACTTACCCCTGCCTCCGGCACAGCTTCTCGGTACTCAGCACCTGTCACCCACCTGTCACCTGCCTGTGCACTCGAGCCCTGTAATCATTTAGGGCTTGTTTACGTCTCACTTTTCCCAGATTGCCCCACCCCCATGAACATATCCACGCCCATTGCATTCCATTTTATTTCTACTTGTATGCAAAGTCTGTTCATATTACAGGTGTGTGTGTGTGTGTGTGTGTATGCTTGTGCTCACGCGTGTGTGTATACACACACACACACACACACACGAAGACAAAACTCTTACACATAAAACAAATAAATAAATCTTTTAAACCCCTCACTCTGTGGGACTGGAGAAATGGCTCAGAGGTTAAAAACACTTTTTACTCTGGACTGAGGACCCTCAGTTCCCAGCATCCACATGATGCTCCAGTTCCACGGGATCTAGTGTCCTCTTCTGGCTTCTGTGAGCACCCATATACATGTGGCACACACATACACAAGAATAAAATAAAACAAATTTAAAAGGAAAAAAATAAATAAAAACACCTCACTTCGTAGCCCAGGCAGGCCTGCCTGGAAATTTCTCGCCTCCAGCCTCAGCATTGAGAAGCTAGGATGCCAGGCTTCTGCAGAGACTGTCTGCAGTCCACTCCCAGCTTCTGTCCTTCTGCTTTTCTTATCTGAACCATTTAAGACGTGACTCACAGCCCTTCCTGTGAAGTCAGATAGATAGCAGTCTATCTGTTCCTGAGTTCCCTTTACCACGGGGAAGAAAGTGCTCAGCCGCTAGCCCGATGTACTTCATGACTTCATTTCAGCCAAGTGTGGGGACCAGACAGGATTTGTTGGTGACCGGCAGATCAGTACTGGAGCCCTCTGATTCCATCTCGGTGTGTTTGGTAAGAAAACTTAGATGACCCTGACGCCTTGGGCTTTGTTCAGCCTGCTATACTACTTATGTACAGTGGTTCCAAGTTCATTATCTTCTGTTTCCTTCTATTCTTGTCCTAAGATTTATATTTTTAGGGAGTCTTAACTGTGTAGTCTTGGCTGATCTGAAACTCACTACACAGACAAGGCTAGCCTTAAACTCACGGAGATGTCGATCCTGTCTCTGCCTCCTGAGTGCTGGGATTAAAGATGTGGACCATCATACCCGACTCTTGCCCTAGCTTTTATTTCTCCTGTCTTATCCCCATGTCTACTTTCTTTTACTAAATCCTATTCATTCTGTTTGTCTTTGCTTTTAAGATTTTCATTCCAAAAATAATGAATATTGTCATTCACTCCCTTCCATAAAATGACTGGTTTTTGGCCTCTGAGTCTGTTCCCATTAGTCTTGTTTCTCCACCCACTGTTCACAGGTCCACACATCATGTATATGGATATGCGTATGAATATACCTGTATGAGGATTCCCGTTCTGTCTCTGTTGCTAAATTTCCCTTCAGTTCTTTGAGCCCTTCCCTGGTACTGCTGGCTCTATCATCCTATAATTAGTAATTGATTTGGGAATCTGCTTCTCTTTACTCATCTCAGGTAAATTTTAGGCTCAGGATTTTAGATATCTTTATAATTACTACTGGCTAACTCAATACTAAAATCTTTTAAAAAAATAACTAATAATCTTAAATATAGAGGGTGTTTTTGTTTGGGGAGGGGTTTGGGTAACTGTGAACTGTGATTTTGCAATGATGACTTTTTTTTTTTTTGGATTTTCGAGACAGGGTTTCTCTGTGGCTTTGGAGCCTGTCCTGGAACCAGCTCTGTAGACCAGGCTGGTCTCCAACTCACAGAGATCCGCCTGCCTCTGCCTCCCAAGTGCTGGGATTAAAGGCGTGCGCCACCACGCAGTGATGACTTTTTAAGGCCTGACTTGCATCCACTTTCAAAGCAGATAACTTGTGCTATTTAAACGATAGCTCACAGCATAGAGCTCAGTTTCTCTCATATCAGGACCTTGCTGTTTTCAACTCCTGTTCTTTTAAGAGCACTGCCCACTTTCTCATCAAGACCGCGGTTTCTCAGCAATGTAATCCTTGCAGTAAAAAGAACATTGGCCTGTAGTTATTGCATGAAGCACCTGTGACCTTTCCTGTTGTGACCCTGACCCTGTGAGGGCCACCCAGTCCCTTGAGTTTCAGCATCAAAAACTGCAAAGTGAAGAGGGATGATTTCTGTGTGCTCGTTTGTTCCTAGCAATCTCTGACTGTTCTTCTCTCAGTATCTTATGAATCTGTGCATTAACGTTGGGACGGGACAATAGATCGGCAGTCTTACCATTCACATCAGGGACTAGAAGGATTTGGGGATCTGCGTAGAAAAAGACAGATAGGAAGATGGGAATCATTTCTCCTTTTTTATATTTTGTTGACTCATTATTTTAACTTCTGCTTATCGGGTAAGACTCTGTGGCAAACTTTGTCAAGCTCAGCAGAACAATTTCCAAATATCTGGACTTCCGCTAAAAAAAAAAAAAAAAGTAAAGTGCTGTTACATCCAGCAATAATTGAGAACTTAGAAACAAACAGAAATTAGAAGAGATAACATAGGAATAGGAATTAAGAAAGCTGTCTGGGTAAAAAATGAAAAGGCTCAGAACTAAAATTTTAAATGCAATTGAAAGCAAACAAGTTGAAACCTGGAAAGCAAGCGTCCTCCTGGTCATGGTGGTACATGCCTTGGGAGTCCAACGCCTGGTAGATTGAAGCAGAAGTTCCCCAGCTGGAGGCCAGCCTGGGCTATACAATCAGGCGAACAGGCATTTATAGATAGGTCTTATCATGGCTATCACACAGTTTAGGGTCACGATAAGGATTACAACACAAGATAAAATATGCCACCTCATAGAGCATATCAGAAAAGATCCAACCACACACTCATCCAGGCAAGGAAGAGACTGGAGAATCTTCAAGAGATTATAAGAGAATATTTCAGATAGAATGCATAGAGTTTAGTCTTGAGGAGTAAGTATTTTAACAGCTGGAAATGCAGTGTAGAGAAAGGAAAAAGCCACACAAGGGATATGATTCTAAACAGAAATCACTAGCCTCCATTTAGGAAAATGAAATGGCGTTGACTGGGAGGGCGTCACAGACCAGGAGGAGAGACAGATACGAACTGCATTGCGCAAGATAGAAAAACTGGTTCGGGTTTGAGTTCTCCATGCAATCTTAGCAGAGCAATAGGAACAGAAAACAAAATAAACCCAAACTCTGAAGAAGACAGTTAAGAATGATCTTTCAAGCCAGGCATTGTGGCTATGCCTCTAATCCCAGCTCTCAGGAAGCAGAAGCAGGTAGATCCTTGAGTTTGAAGCCAGCCTGGTCTACAGAGTGAGTTCCAGGACAGCCAGGACTGCTCTACAGAGAAACCCTGTCTCGAACAAACAAATGAGAATGATCACTGAGAAAAATAAACCCCAAACAAGCCATCGGCCTTGAAAGAGCAGCTGTGTTAAAGTTACGAACTAACACCCTGGCCGGGCGGTGATGGCACAGGCCTTTAATCCCAGCACTTTGGAGACAGAGACAGGTAGATCTCTGTGAGTTCAAGGCCAGCTAGGGTCTACAGAGTGAGTTCCAGAATCAATGCCCTAATGGGTGATATGGTTACAGCTTAGATCATTGTGGAGAAACCACTTATGAAAGATATTTAGGGTCTGGAGAGATGGCTCAGGGGTTAAGAGCACTAGCTGCTCTTCCAGAAGACCCGGGTTCAGTTCCCAGCACCCACATGACAGCTACTACTGTCTTAGCTCCAGTTCCAGAGTATCCAACACCCCGTTCTGCTCCATAAAATCCTGCATGCGTGTGGGGTACATAAGTTCACACAACCACACACACACACACACACACACACACACACACACAAAATAAGATGAAATAAATAATTAAAAACATGAAAACTTTAAAAAATATATTTAGGGAGTAAGTTGGAAAATAATTAGATAAAAACTTGATGTTCCTTAAATTACATCTTCCTGTGTCACCACTTCACTGAAATAGTAAGTCTAGAAAGTACTGTGTTACATCCGTGGCTGCTGTCCTGGGTGGCTTTCTCTCAAGCTAGTGTAATCTGGAAAGAGGAACCTCAGTTGAGAAATGCCTCCATCAGATTGACCCACAGACAACTCTGTGGGACATTTTATTGATTGCCGCTGATGTGGGAGGGTCTAGCCCACTGTCCTCACTGGCCAGATAGACGGTCCTGGGACACATAAAAAAACAGGGTGAACCTCTGTGAGAAGCAAGCAGTAAACAGTGTTCCTCCGCATTCCTCCGTGGCTGCTTCAGTCTCTGCCTCCAGGCCCCTTGCCTTCCCTCACTGGATTCTGACCTTGAATATATAAGAAATCAATCCTTTCCTCTCCAAGTTGCTTTTGGTCAGTGTTTTATTACAGCACTAGAAAGCAGAGAAAAACAGCTATAGTATTTAGATGCCCTCGAGGTAGAAGCAATCCAAATGTCTATTAGACAAATACGCTACACATGCACACTGGAACATCAAATTCATTGTTTTGAGACAGGCTCTTACTATGTAGCCCACACTGGCTTTGAACTGGTGGTGATACTTATGCCTTGTGACTGAGAATCTAGGCATTCACCAAGAGACACCTTTGGCCTTTAAACAAAAATCCTGACACATCTCATACTTGGAGAATGTTATCACAAGTGAAAGGACATAAAAAGCAAAAGACTGAGCTGAGCGTTTTGGCTCTTGCCTGTAATTCCACTACCTGAGAGGTTTAGGCAGGATTGCTGTTAGTTCAAGGCAAGCCTAGGTTATTGACTAAGACCCTCTGGTTCACACACACACACACACACACACACACACACACACACACGAACGGGAGGAAGGAAAGCAGGTAGCATATGACTTCACTTAAATTAAGTATATAATCAGCAAATTAAGTATATAAGCAGCAAAGTGTGGTGTTTGCCAGAACTGAGAGAGAGGTTTTTTTGTTTTGTTTTGTTATCTATCTATCTATCTATCTATCTATCTATCTATCTATCTATCTATCTATCTAAAGACAGGGTCTCTCTACGTAGCCCTGGCTGTCCTGGAACTCATTATGTAGACTAGGCTGACCTCAAACCCACAGAGATCCACTGGCCTCTGCCTCCTGAGTGCTGGGACTAAAGGCGTGAACTACCATGCCTGTCAAAAGTTGTTTAATGAGTAGAGAATTGTTTTTTATTAAATGAAAACATCTTGGAAATTAGTTGCAAAGAAACTAAGGTACTGGTGACTTGCATATTTGAAGTAGTTAATTAAGATAGTAAATTTTATGCTATATGTGTATTTCATCAACATTGGTTTTTAAATATGCATGATATAATTGAATTTTATCAAATTTTGTTTTGAAAAAATAATTTTAAAGATTTATTTATGATGTATACAGTGTTCTGTCTACATGTATGCCTGGGGGCCAGAAGAGGACACCAGATCTCATTACAGATTGTTGTGAGCCACCATGTGGTTGCTGGGAATTGAACTTCGGACATCTCGAAGAGCAGACAGTACTCTTAACCACTGACCCATCTCTCTCTAGCCCCTTGATTTTAAAATTTATATATGCATGAAAAAGACAGATATAAAGAAGCTTGAGTATAAGCTATGTGGAGTATGCTAGAACTGAGCCCCCAAAGTTGTTCTCTGACCTCCATGCACACACATGGCACACACACACATGGTATACACACACACACACACACACACACACACACTAAATAAATGAAATGACAATATGCAAAGGTTTTTTTAGGTTTATTATGTATACAGTGTTCTGCCTGTATGTATGCCTGCATGCCAGAAGAGGGTACCAGATCTCATTATAATGGTTGTCAGCCACCATGTGGTTGTTAGGAATTGAACTCATGACCTTTGGAAGAGTAGGCAGTGCTCTTAACCTCTAAGCCATCTCTCCAGCCCCCAATATGCAAAGTTTAACTTTTACATGCTGCTGTCAGTGTAGTGAAGTTTTCTAAAGTTCTTTGTTGACTTCACATTAGAGAGTGTCCACCTAGACGTTTTTGTTTATCTGCTCATTTAAACATCTGTTCCGTTTTAGTAGTGGACACTGGGCGATGGTGGTGCACGCCTTTAATCCCAGCACTCGGGAGGCAGAGATAGGCGGATCTTTGTGAGTTCGAGACCAGCCTGGTCTACAGAGCTAGTTCCAGGACAGGCTCCAAAGCCACAGAGAAACCCTGTCTCAAAAAAACCAAAAAAATAAAAATAAATAAATAAATACCTAGAGACAGATGTTGGGGTTCAACCTGAAGATCAGAGGAGCAAAGCGGCCAAGCCACTAGAGAGCCCTTACCTCTATGAACTCTTCAGAATGAAAGAGAGCTTGTTCCTGTCTCGTCCTGACTTATATTCCTCTCTAGTGCTGGGATTAAGGGCATGCACCACCACCGCTCGGTTTCTATGGCTGCCTAGTGTGGCTGTTGGGATTAGAGGTGTGTGCCACCACTGCCTGGCTGTATGGCTGACTTGTGTGGCTGTTTGTGTTCTATCTTCAGGCAAGTTTTATTTATTAAAATACAAATGAAATATCACTATGCACTGAGTGAAGAAAGAAGCTGTGTGTCGGGGACGAGTCTCAACAAAATCACCTCTTGCCAGGGTAGGGGTGTGGGGATTGAGAAATATTAGTAAAGAATACGAAGACGTGTGTGAAAATAATAAAACAGAAAAACCACAGAATAGTACCAGGAGGGAGTTCCAGTGAATACTGAAAATCCCCAAGTTTAATTTTCCATACACTTCTGTACTCCAATACCACAGGGGGAAGAAGACAAAGACCTGCTTTAACATGATACAAACTAGGACCGTTACTTGCTTCAAGACTTTGAGATATCAAGTCATTAGCATTCTGTTGTTTAGGGGGTGAACCCATCCTAGACCAAACCTGAGGCAGCCACTCCCAAGGTCAAACCTCCAGTTTCAAAAGAAGGGGCAGAAGTGTGCTTGAATTTCCTGACAATGGGTCAGCACGGAGTGGATCTAGCTGTTCGGGCCATCTTACGGCAAGAGAACCAAGTAGCCACATCCTGACTCAGGATGTACCCTGATTGCTATTAACAATTGAGCAACTTCATATTCTCTGACCTTCAGACAAGGTGGAAATAGGCTCACAGTTTTGGGCCTCCACAGCTGTGGAAATGAGGAACAGAACACGTCATGGCAAAGCTTGGTAGCAATTCCTGTCATACCAGCAAGTCAGAGGCAGGAGGACCACAGGTTCAAGTCAGTTTACGATACAGTCAGTTAGGGAAGTCAGTCGGTTTGGGCAACATGGATCGTGTGCCAGGAAGTCAAGGGGTGAGGCCTTAACTCAGGAGAGTGTGTTGCCCAGAGTATGCAGGCCCTAGGCTTGAATTGCAGTACTGGGTTAAAAACAACAAATATGGGCAGTGGTGGCGCACGCCTTTAATCCCAGCTCTCGCGAGGCAGAGGCAGGCAGATCTCTGTGAGGTCGAGAACAGCCTGGTCTACAGAGCTAGTTCCAGGACAGGCTCCAAAGCCACAGAGAAAGCCTGTCTTGAAAAACCAAAAAACAAACAAACAAAAAAAAAAAAACAAATAACAAAAGGGGGGGATTTTTAGTTGATGTGAACTTCCAAATGAAGTTATCTTTTTGATACACATTTAATTCAATATCATAGATTTGAAATCGCCTATCAGAGAATGCTGTTGAGTGTCTATTTTGGTGAAGGATTGCAAACCAGACTCCTGAGAGTCTCTGGCATTGAGGGGGACGTATCACCACATAAGGCCTCCTAAGAATACCTTTTTTTTTTTGTAGAAATTCTTTTTTTTTATTGAGAAAAGGAAAAAAAAACAAGTTTCCGCCTCCTCCCAGCCTCCCATTTCCTCCCCCTCCTCCCACCCTTCTCCCCCTCCCCCTACTCCTCTCCCCCTCCCTCTCCAGTCCAAAGAGCAGTCAGGGTTCCCTGCCCTGTGGAAAGTCCTAGGTCCTCCCCCCTCCGTCCATGTCTAGGAAGGTGAACATCCAAACTGGCTAGGCTCCCACAAAGCCAGAACATGAAGTAGGAACAAAACCCCATGCCATTGTCCTTGGCTTCTCATCAGCCCTCATTGTTCGCCATGTTCAGAGAGTCCGATTTTATCCCATGTTTTTTCACTCACAGTCCAGCTGGCCTTGGTGAGCTCCCAATAGATCAGCTCCACTGTCTCAGTGGGTGGGTGCACCCCTCGTGGTCCCAACTTCTTTGCTCATGTTCTCTCTCCTTCTGCTCCTCATTGGGACCTTGGGAGCTCAGTCCAGTGCTCCAGTGTGGGTCTCTGTCTCTATCTCCATCCATCACCAGATGAAGATTCTATGGTGATATGCAAGATATTCGTCAGTATTGCTATAGGATAGGGTCATTTCAGGTTCCCTATCCTCAGCTGCCCAAGGAACTAACTGGGGACATCGCCTTGGGCTCCTGGGAGCCACTCTAGGTTCAAGTCTCTTGCCAACCCTAAGGTGGCTCCCTTAACTAAGAATTGTGCTTCTGTGCTCCCCTATCCAACCTTACTTTATCCCAATCCTCCTTTTTCCCCAAGTTCCCCCCATCCTCCCCTTCTCCCTTTTCTCTCCCCATCTCCCCTTACCCCCATCCCACCCCACCCCCAAGATCCCAATTTTCTCCCCAGCAATTTTGTCTACTTCCCATAACCAAGAGGATAGCTATATGTTTTTCCTTGGGTTCACCTTCTTACTTAGCTTCTTTAGGTTCACCAATTGTAGACTCTGTGACCCTTATTTATGGCTAGAAACCAATTATGAGTGAGTACATCCCATGTTCATCTTTTTGGGTCTGGGTTACCTCACTCAGTATAGTGTTTTCTATTTCCATCCATTTGCATGCAAAATTCGAGAAGTCATTGTTTTTTACCACAGCGTAGTACTCTAATGTGTATATATTCCATACTTTCTTCATCCATTCTTCCATTGAAGGGCATCTAGGTTGTTTCCAGGTTCTGGCTATTACAAATAATACTGCTATGAACATAGTTGAACAAATGCTCTTGTCATATGATAGGGCATCTCTTGGGTATATTTCCAGGAGTGGAAGTACCCTACAACAGATGGGCACAGGAGATCGCTTCCTATGCATAACCCCAGCAGCACAGACATTAAGGGCAACATTGAATAAATGGGACCTACTAAAACTGAGAAGCAAAGGACACTGTCACTAAGACAAAAAGGCAACCTACTGACTGGGAGAAGATCTTCACCAACCCCGCAACTGACAAAGGTCTGATCTCCAAAATATATAGAGAACTCAGGAAACTAGACTTTAAAATGCTAATTAACCCAATTAAAAAATGGGGCACTGAACTGAACAGAGAATTCTCAGCAGATGAAGTTCAAATGGCCAAAAGACACTTAAGGTCATGCTCAACCTCCTTAGCGATCAGGGAAATGCAAATCAAAACAACTTTGAGATATCATCTTACACCCGTCAGAATGGCTAAAATCAAAAACTCCAATGATAGCCTTTGCTGGAGAGGCTGTGGAGGAAGGGGTACCCTCATCCATTGCTGGTGAGAATGCAATCTTGTGCAACCACTTTGGAAATCAGAGTTTCGGTTTCTCAAGAATACCTACTTTTACAAAGTTTCTATAAGCTTTAACATTTTCTTCATCTCTTTTTGCAGATTTGACAATGGAGTCTTTCTCTGCTGACACCAATTCAACTGACCCACACGCACCGCCTCCACTTAAAGCCGAACAAATCCTCTCTATGGTCATTCTCTGCCTCACGTGTCTACTGGGGCTGCCAGGCAACGGGCTGGTGCTTTGGGTGGCTGGCCTAAAGATGAAGCGGACGGTGAACACGGTTTGGTTTCTCCATCTCACGCTGGCCGATTTCATCTGCTGCCTTTCCTTGCCCCTCTCCCTGGCTAACCTGATTCTCCGAGGCTACTGGCCCTATGGCTTGTTCCTGTGCAAACTTATCCCATCCATCATCATCCTCAACATGTTTGCCAGTGTCTTCCTGCTTACGGCCATTAGCCTGGACCGCTGTCTGATGGTATACAAGCCAATCTGGTGCCAGAATCATCGGAATGTGAGAACAGCCTTCACCGTCTGTGGATGTGTTTGGGCGGTGGCCTTTGTGATGTGTGTACCAGTATTTATATACCGTGATCTACTCACTATAGACAATCACAGTATATGTACCTATAATTTTGATTCCCACGAAAATTTTGATTATTGGGACTACATGTATAAAGATCTACCAGAAAGCAATACTACTGACAACGCCACCGCTCAGCTAATAGGACAAACGGACGACAGATCAGAGCCTTCCTCTTTCCAAAAAAGTGATGACTGTCAGACAGCTGTCACGGCCCTCCAGTCACAAATATTCCAAAAACCTTCTGAAGATCCATTCCCTCTAGATTCAGCAAGACTATCTAGTGAACAAGGTCACAACAGTGTAAAACAGCCCCGTGTGCTCTTACCCACCATCCCCAGTGGGCTTCCTGTGGAAGATGACAGAACCGACACACACAACACCGACGCTTTTCTCTCTGCTCATACAGGGCTTTCCACTACTGCTTCTAGCAGTGACGTACCTCACCCTGATTTCTGGGATGACTATTCCACTCAGTTCACACACCGCAATCACAAGCCAATACCTCTGGTGGCAATAAACGTCACAAGGCTGGTGGTGGGCTTTCTGGTGCCCCTTTTCATCATGGTGGCTTGTTACAGCCTCATTGTCTTCCGAATGCGAAAATCCAACTTCACCAAGTCTCGGAGCAAAACCTTGCGGGTGGCCCTCGTGGTGGTGACTGTCTTTTTTGTCTGCTGGACTCCGTACCATATTGTTGGAGTCCTATTGCTGATTGCGGACCCAGAAACTCATTTGATGGAAGCCGCGTTATCCTGGGACCACATTTCCATCGCTTTAGCATATGCCAATAGTTGCTTCAACCCTTTCCTTTATGCCCTTTTGGGGAAGGACTTTAGGAAGAAAGCAAAACAGTCCATAAAGGGTGTTCTGGAGGCGGCCTTTAGTGAAGAGCTCACACACTCTACCAGCTGCACCCAGGACAAAGCCTCTTCAAGGAAAAACAATTTGAGTACAGATGTGTGAAGATGTGGAGTGGGGACCTAAGCAGATGCTCCCAGGTGAATACTGATGAAGGAAGACATGTTGAGCAGGACACTGACAGTCTGGTGGCCTCAGAGAGAGGGATCTGATTATTGACATCAGTATCATTTGGAAATATTAAAGATGCGAATTTTCAAGCCCCATCCCAGACTTGTTAACTCAGAATCCCTGGCCCATGGGGACCAGTGTTTTAACAGGCCCTCTTGGCTTCTGATTAACGTTAAGTTTTACCATTATTTGGCTTGGTCTACTCCTATCCCTAAATTGTGTGAGACGGATAACTTAATCATCCATTTTCAGTATTAATCTCTTTTTTTTAGCATCATCTAAATCATCTTTTAGTTTGCACGAAAAGCTGCTTTTATTGTCCTGAGTGAAAGATATTCCTTTATTGTATAGCTTTATAGTGATGATGGTAGTGGTGGTTTTCGTGGGGGGAAAATAAGACACAAAAAAAAGAAAAGCCTACAAAAGCAAAGAGTGGGCGCATGAGCAGTAGCTGTAGAGCCGGAAAGATGGCGGAGGAAGGAGAAAGAAAAAAGATCCCTTTGGTTCCAGAAAATCTCCTGAAAAAGAGGAAGGCTTATCAGGCCCTCAAAGCCACCCAGGCAAAGCAGGCAAGGAGGGAGGGAAAATCAAAACAGTTCAGGTTTAAGCGACTAGAGTCCTTCCTGCATGATTCCTGGCGGCAGAAGCGTGACATGGTACGAGTCCGGCGACTAGAGGTGAAGCCTCATGCACTGGAAGCGCCCGATAAACACTCCCTGGCCTTTGTCATGCGCATTGAAAGGATAGAAGGAGTGAGTTCTCTGGTACAGAACACCATAGCAAAACTTCGCCTGAAGAAATTGTTCAGTGGTGTCTTCATCAATGTCACCCCTCAGACTGTAAGAATGCTGCGTACAGTGGAGCCTTATGTGACCTGGGGATTTCCAAATCTGAAGTCTGTCCGGGAACTCATCTTGAAACGTGGACAAGCAAAGGTTAACAATAAGACTGTCCCTCTGACCGACAACACCGTGATTGAGGAGCACCTGGGGAGATTTGGTGTCATTTGCCTGGAAGACCTCATCCATGAAATTGCCTTCCCGGGGAAGCATTTCCGGGCAATCTCTTCATTCTTGTGCCCATTCCACCTCTCTGTGGCCCATCACGCTACCAAGAACAGAGTGGGGTTCCTCAAGGATATGGGCTCTCCTGGCTATCGGGGTGAACGCATCAATCAGCTCATCCGTCAGCTGAACTAAACTGGGACCAGGATTTCCAGAAGACAATGCATTGAAGTGTGCATTTGTTAATGAAAATTATCAATGTCTTCAAAGAAGACTATTTTCTGCCTTCAAAACCTGGAAGGAAGTGGTCGGCAGAAAGACAGCAGGGTGTGAGCATTGGAAACTTGAGCACAGCCCCGTGTCATGGAAGAGGATGTTCTCCACAGTGGCTGCCCCTGCCTCTGGATCAATGCAGGCCGTGGAGGAAAGAGTTGCCCTACTTTGTCCTGCCTGATATCTTGGTGTTTAATGTTGGGTGGGCAAATAATCCAAACACCCCTCCTGCCCCTTCCAGTTCTCGGAAGGCCATGGTCCAGACCCAGGGGCATACTGGAGTCTGGAAAAAAAAAGTCTTGTTTCTTATAAAAAAAAAAAAAAAAAAGCAAAGAGTGATGAGCTAGAGACTGGGACAGAATAGAAAAGCACCACATGTCTGCGACTTGAAACATCCTCGGATAATTCCAGGTGCCCATGACTACCCTAAAGGAACACAGGTATGAGTGAACACTTTCCTACCGTGCAGTGTTCTGGAAGCTGTGGTTTGGAGCGCTCTCTTCCCTGAGCATCCCACTTGTTCATAGAACCATCTATCTCCCTTGTTTTTTTTTTTTTTTCTTTTTTGTTTTGTTTTTCAAGACAGGGTTTCTCTGTGTGGCCCTGGCTGTTCTGGAACTATGTAGAGCAGGCTGGCCTCAAACTCAAAGACCCGCCTGCTTCTGCTTCCCTGAGTGCAGAGATTAAAGGCAATGTCCCATTGCTTAAGTTCCTGAAGTCCCTTTTTGTTTTCCACACAGGGTCTTACCATCTCCTGCTGGGGATGGAGGTATGCAGCACCCTGCCTGGCCCACTTCTTAGTCTTCCACATTAGACTTCGTGCCTCACGTAGAATAAAATAGATGCTTTTCTCCTCCTTCCAAACCCAAGTCTAACGGAAGGAGGAACACAACTCACTCCCAGGTCCCTGCACTCTGACGGCAACACCGCAGAAAGGTTTGAAACACGAGTCTAGGTACCTTGCGTGCCAAAAGAGCCAGGCGCACTCTCTGTGGAATTTTTTTTTTTTTTTTTTTTTTTTTTTTGGTTTTTCGAGACAGGGTTTCTCTGTGGTTTTGGAGCCTGTCCTGGAACTAGCTCTTGTAGACCAGGCTGGTCTCAAACTCACAGAGATCCGCCTGCCTCTGCCTCCCAAGTGCCGGGATTAAAGGCGTGCACCACCACCGCCAGGGCTCTGTGGAATTTTTTTTCAACTCAGTATTTACCTGGACCATGGTATTAGAAATATATGCTCCCAATTTTATTTTATTTTATTTTTTGGTTTTTCGAGACAGGGTTTCTCTGTAGCTTTGGAGCCTGTCCTGGAACTCCCTTGGTAGACCAGGCTGGCCTCGAACTCACAGAGATCCGCCTGCCTCTGCCTCCCGAGTGCTGGGATTACAGGCGTGCGCCACCACCGCCCGGCTATGCTCCCAATTTTAAAGGAACTGATGAATGATGGAATACAAGAGGCCTCTTTCTCCTATGCCCAGTAATTCCTGCCTCTCCCTCTTATCTCAAGAGAGCATCTTTGCAAGAGACCATCCTGACATTTACAGTGATGTGCCTAAGTCACAATGCGCTTACACCGCCGATTTCTGTAGATAGGATAAAATGGTTTTCATATTTTCATCCAACATCCCAGTGTTGACTAGTGAGTATTATACTTTAGTTTGTTCATGACCATCCGTTTTTCTTTTACTTTTTATTGTTAGGTTTTGTTGCCTTTTGAGCCAAGGTCTCTCTGTGTAGCCCAGGCTAGCCCCAGACTCACAGGTCTCTTGTTACACACACTCCCCCAGCTGACTACACAATTTTCTTTTCAACACGTTTCAAGAGCATCGCTTTTCTTGTCTTTTCCGTTTTTATATTAACGCACATTAACCCTCCACAGACGATTCATAGGACTGACCAATACCTGCATGCGGCACTCACGCCTCCAGCCCAGACTCTACCTCATGGTTATTCCCCTTTCTAGTTGACTTGGTTTTCTTAGACAAGGTCTCAAGAATCCCAGATGGCCTCAAAATTGCTATGCAAAGAGAATTTTGAGCTTCCAGTCTTCTTGCCTCCACCTCCACATGCAGGGATTAAAGGCATGGACCATTATATCATCTTATATGTGGTGCTGGGAATCAAAACCAGGGCTTCGTGCATGCTAACTAAGCATTCTTCCAACTAAGGTGTTCCCCCAGCCTGCTCAGGTTGACAATTTCGGCTCTCCTATATGAGACTATGTGGTACTTCTGTGTTCACTTCATCATCTTCTTATAATGTCATTTGTCTTAAAAATAACAGGGTTTCTCTTATCTTTATGGCAGAATAACACACATTGTGTGTACGTAACACACTGCACCATCCACTCACCTGGTAACAGACACCAGGTTCTAATCTTACCCATTATACATAGCACTACACTAAACCTTTAAATTAACTTAATAAAAAATTAGCAACTCCCACCATCTTCTATTCTTTTTTTTTTTAATGTACATTGGTGTTTCGCCTGCATGAGGGTGTCGGGTACCCTGGAACTAGAGTTACAGACAGTTGTGAGCTGCTGTGTAGGGACTGGGAGTTGAGCCTGGGTCCTCTGGAAGAGCAGCCAGTGCTCTTGACTGCTGAGCCATCTCTTCAGTGCCTGGTATTTCTATTCTTATGTCTATAATCACATGTTAAATCACTGAACCTCAAGCTTGTTTGCACAAATAGGCTGACCTATGATGGATGTGTTTACCTAGAGGCAGGAAACTGGATGTATGTTAGTCCTGTAAAAACATTTGTTTGGTTGTCGAGGGAAGAGTCTTAGGTTACAACTGTTTTATAACTGTTTTATACTGCACAGAAAATTTCAAATTACTAAGAATCTTTTATTGTCACGAGGTAATTTAGGGGAGGATATTGCACTTTTACCTTTCTAATGTAAGCTTATATATTCCATATGAATAAACACTTTTATCCGCAAGGCTCTGGGACTCACAGATCCTGTTCATTCTCTTTTTAGATTTTATCCTATGTGTATGAGTGTTTTGCCTGCATGTATGTGCACCACCTATAGGCCTGGTGCCCACGTAGGTTACAACAGGTGTCTTATCCCTTAGAGCTGGAGTTACAGGCGGTTGTGAAGCATCATGTGGGTGCCGGGAACCAAATCCTGGTCCTCTGCAAGAGTAGAGTGCTCATAACAACTGGTGTGACACTTGACCTGGACTACAACCGCTAACTACGCAGCAAATGGAGCTCATGTGAGTGACTGCAGACCGCTGTGACAGCAAGGCCGGTCTTCCAGTCCCCTAAGGTCCCGAGTGTCCGGACGTCAGGTCCTGGGTTACTGCAAAGGGCAGAGGGTGAATAATCTTGACATATTGTGAAGACTGGAAGTATAGTAAGTAATTCTGGCAATAACTGACTTCTGAGAGATCTGCTTACTTTGGGGTTGTACTCTGAAGAAAGTTCTACAATTAGATATTCTTATTTCTGATTTTACAACTCTGAAGAGAATCTTTACCTATTTGATACTCTCGTCCCTAGAAAGTCTGAAACAAGGACCCAACCTCTCCCTTACAGTATAGTATAGACAACATATTTTGATCATATTCTCTCTTCCCCCAACCTCCCTACCCACCCAACTTCATGTTTTCTCTCAAAAAAAAAAAAAAGAAAAACAACAAAAGACAAAAATAAAAAAACAGGGGCTGGAGAGATGGCTCAGCGGTTAAGAGCATTGCCTGCTCTTCTAAAGTTCCTGAGTTCAATTCCCAGCAACCACATGGTGGCTCACAACCATCTGTAATGAGGTCTGGGACCATCTTCTGGCCTGCAGGCATACAAGCAGACAGAATACTGTATACTAAATAAATAAAGATTTTTTAAAAAAAATCAAAAAACATTCAGACTGAAAAAGGAAAATTCATAAGACAAAAAAAAAAAAACAAAAAACAAAAAAAAAAAAAACACCAGAAGTGGTGGCACACACCTTTAATGCCACTTGGGAGGCAGAGACAGGTGGATCTCTGGGAGACTAAGGCTAGTCTGGTCTACAGAGTGAGTTCCAGAATGGCCAGGGCTACACAAAGAAACCTTACCATGGAGAAACAAAAACAACAAAAAAAGCACAAAGAAACATGAAGTCTGTTCTGTGTTGGCTGCTCCCGGACATGGGGACGGCCCTGGAGTGGAGTTTATAGACCGAGTGGCACTCCACTAGAGAAAAGTGGTTTGTCCTTTCTCAGCAGGTATGAGCTGCAAATAGTTGGTTAGGGGGACTTTGCGTCCACTCTTTAAGCTAACATGCCTCTGTTGGACCAATTGAGTCCTGGCCTTCAGCTGCTCTTCCCTGCTAGAGCCTTCTAATGGAAGTTACTAAAAGTTGTGCTTTGCCTAGAGGATCAGAGGATGGGATTTTCACCTGTTGGCCATTGACTGCAGGGTATTTAAGCCTCCATGGTGCTATTAAAAGAGGGTTTTGTACCAGTGATTGGAGGGCCCTGTGTCTGTCTCTGTGTTTCCTCAACCTCCAGCCCCTTGCCCGAAGCTCGAACTGGATTCTAGCGCATAGAGCGCAAGGGGGGGGGGGGGCATGATGCGCGGCAGGCCTCCTCTACCCAGCAATCTCCAACAAGATTTCACTACACTTAATAGCATTTTAAAGACCAACTATGAAATCATGTCTCATTCTTTCTTGCCCACCACTCCTGCAGACAGTCACGGTCAGATAATCAAGCCAGTAGCAAGGATGGACGAGGGTAGCAGGTACCCGGTAGCAAGGATGGACGAGGGTAGCAGGTACCCGGTGGCAAGGATGGACGAGGGTAGCAGGTACCCGGTGGCAAGGATGGACGAGGGTAGCATGGTACCCGGTGGCAAGGATGGACGAGGGTAGCAGGTACCAGCAGGAGCCCAGTCCTCTCACAGCCCTCCTCTCCTACCCTGGCGAAAAGAAGTTAGAACTACCAATAAGATAAAAACTGGAAACATTCCTTTTTGTTTTTTTATTAAGAAAGCATGCAAAAAAAAAAAATCAAGTTGTGAGCCTATACACCATCTTCCCAGCCTGCACCAATGCAAAGCATTATGGGTGGTATAAAGAACTCACCAAACCAGAAACATGGGAGTTGAGGAGAGGAAGCCTAGGATTGGCGGATCAATACCCAATGATCTCTCCTTCCGTCCTCCTCCTCTGCTTTTTCCCTTATTTCCTCTTATAGGCAGTGACTCCTACGATTTTGCACACATCACCCAAGACAACAACAATGACAAAACTTCACGTCCAGCAACACTGGACCAACAAAATAAAGTAGTTTTCTTTCCACTTCACGGAGGGGAGGGAAACTGAGGCTCAAAGGGAATCAAGTTTGTCCTGTGCCATTTTGGAAGCCTGAGCCTGGTGGAGGAGAGCTGGAAGCCCAGGAGGCCTCAGGCCATCTCCAGGCCCAGCCCATACTTCAGCTGCTCTGACTGCCCACTGGGGCTCTTCACAAGACTGGTTCTCAGGACACAGAGGAGCCAGGGGCCTTTAGGAGTGTGGTTCAGCCTGCCCTTCCCAACCTCATAGAGATCTGACCAGGAAAGCTTTAGAAAAGGAGTGTTGCTCTGCAAAGGCAAGAGGTTGGGAAAAAACCAAAGGGAAGCTACAGAGAATAAACCTGGCGGGAAGGAACAAGGAGATGCCCAATTGGGTACCAAGCAAAGGCATGTGCCGCCCACTAGAGAACTAGAGAAACGCTCCCTTCCCCAGTGGGAAACACTGCATCATAGTTCAACCCTACCAAACGCTCCCCAATATAATCTCCCACCGTGCTGGAGGTCACTGGCTTTTTCTTATCCCCCTTCTTTCCTTACGAAGGCTTCAAGAGATAAAGTGCTCTTCAGTGAACTGCCCTAGCTTGCCCCTTCACCTCGCCTCACCGGACTGCAACAATCTCATACATGAACCCCTTCTAAAGAAAGGAAAGGGGCTGGCGAAGGGGAAATCAGAATGGAAAGCACACTGTCTGGAAATCATGGATAAACAAAAGAAAATGAGCAAAAACCAGAAACCACAAAGAGATCGACCTTGTCTAGTCTATGCATTTTGTCCATTTCAGAAAAATGTAAGTAAACTTGGTCTTCCCTCTCTTAAGCCAAATCCAATAAACACACTGAGAACTCTGAGTAGTAAGCCCTGGCCACTTAATGTTAATGGAGATTACTCATCCTACGCCTAGGAGTGACCTGCCCTCCCTGGATCCTGTCTCTATATTAATTTCCCTCTTATAATTTCCACTGCCCGTCAAAAGCAAAAGCTTCAACCCCATTGATAGGGATTTCAGGAGAAGCACTCCCTGTGTTGTTACACAGACAACACATTCCTGACCTGCGTCTATGCCAACTTCCTTTCTCACTCCCTCCTATCAGCAATATTACGGATACGGGTCTGCCGAGACGGGCGTGAAAGAGGTTTCCGGGGCACGTCCAGGGCATGAGGAAACCCAGAATAAGAATGGCTTCCTTTTGTCATTTGAGGCTCCCAGAAAATGGGAGACAAAAATAAGACAGGTGGATTATTTGGACAAATAGCTATAGGAAGACAAAATAGTATTTGCTGAAGGGGAAAAGATGGAAGATAATTTACATATGCAGTAATAGTCACAGTTAATTCTCAGAAAGAATTATTTTCCAAAGTCAAATGCTGTAAGTTGAAAGTGTTCCCAAGATGCTGAACCTATAATGAACAGTGGTCCTCATGCCCTCCCATATAAGCTAACCTGAGAGCGTGATCTAGGAGGAAGTCAGGGATACCTAGACAAGGCAGGAGGAAGCCAGGGATGTCCTGACATGGCGGAAAGAAACCAGGGATGCCCTGACATGGCAGGAGGAAGCCAGGGATGCCCTGACATGGCAGAAAGAAACCAGGGATGTCCTGATATGGCAGGAGGAAACCAGAGATCCCTTGACATGGCAGTGCCACCTAACCTCATGCTGATTTACAGCCCATCATTTCTCCACGGCTTTCTAGTCAACTCCACTGTCCAAGCCTACCCTCCAGGGGAATGAGGACTACCGGAAGAAAAGGCTGGGTACATAAAGGAAGAGTTCAGAGGACACAATTAGCACCATTGAATAAAACCTGCAAAGTCATGGCTGCCAAACAGTGTCTTAGACCCCCTCCCCTTGCTGAGGCCTCTTCAGGCCAGCCTGAAACAGACAGGAACAGAACACAATCTAGAGATGAAAAGTCGAAGTGGCATTGCATTTCTCAGAGAAAGGTGAACAAGAATTTGAAACCTTTCTCTACAGCTACCATGGCCAAGATTTGCAGCTTTGAAATTTGAAAATTTCAAATAGGAAAGAAGAGGGCATAGCCCATGGTGAGGGGCAGTAGACTGGGCAGCATATAACCAATAATAATAATAATATAATTAGAATAATAATAAAAGAACTAGGAGGGAACGGAGAATGCAGAAGGAAATGGGATTATCTTCGGCAGCATCTTGCGGTGGCTTCTCTGACAGAGAGAATGGGAAGAAGCTATATATCTATATACAGGTTTGGGGAGGATGGGCGGGGACTGCTCTTCCCCCATGGTGAGAATTCACCACCAGGCCATGGGCTGATGTCCACTCTGATTCATTAAGTGATCAAGTCCCAGTCGAAGTCATCGGCGATCTCCTCGCTGGCACCAGGAGGTGGGACAGGTGGCCGAGGAACCATGTGGTGTGCTGTCAAGGAGAAAGACAGGCCATAAGGGAAACTGGAGAGCACAAGTCCATCGTCTAGGTGGGGTGTGTCCATCGTCTAGATGGGGCGTGTCCTGCCCAATGACACCGTGAAGAAACAGAGACGCACCACACTCATCAGCCTGCGGTTCTTTCTGTGACAGACTATTAATTCAGCGACAGCTCAGGAGACACACCAAAGCACACGTCATACACTCTATTTTTGAAGACTATCTGACACCTTCTTAAGTTATTAAGAAGGTGATATTATATGAAACAGCAGTACAGAAAGTCCTATTTGTAGTGCATGGACAAAGAAACAGGTGTCACCCTAAAACTGAACTAGTGCCCACGTGAGATGGAAACAGGAATGTGCCTACAATACACTTAAACACAAACAATCTGCTCGTATGTGCTGTCTGCAGTGGTCCTGTGTCTCCCTGTACTCTGCCCGCCCCAAAGACAGTTCAATCCCACGCTGAGAAAGCAACTCAGTCAGTGGTACAACACTAAGAGACCCTAAGTTTAACCCTAACACTGCCAAAAACAAATATAAAAAAAATGGTAGCTAGATCCCTGATCCCTGATACTAATGGTCAGGTGACAGGAATCCAGATGTGGGTAAAATGTTTACATAAAGCATGCATTCCATTTGCCTGTCTCCCGTCCTGACTCCACAATGGGACATGAACACCCCTCAGAGCTATCTCTCACGTTTATAATTTTACTTCCTTTCAGTATTGTGATTACAAGGCAATCTTTTTAATTTTTAAAAATCGTACTATTGTATGTGTGTTTTGCCTGCATGTATGTCTGTGTATCGCATTCATGCAGAACCAACAGAAGCCAGAAGAGGGTATGAGATCCCCAGGAACTGGAGTTTCAGACTATTGTAAGCTGTACCAACCATGTGGATGCTGGGAATCAAACCCAGGTCCTCTGGAAGAAAAAGCTAGTGCTCTTGACACTGAGCCATCTCTCTTGCCACATAAGGCAATTTTAAAGCAATCCCAAGCTCTGTAGCTCAGAAGTAAAGCCTGTCTAATATGTGCAGGGTCTAGCTCCACTCCCAGAACTACAAATAGATCAAATTTAATTAAATAAACTGTCTTTCTTCTTAGACGGGCAGTGGCGGTGCACCACCTTTAATCCCAGCACTTGGGAGGCAGAGGCAGGCAGATCTCTATGAGTTCGAGGCCAGCCTGGTCTACAGAGTGAGTTCTAGGATAGGCTCCAAAGCTACAGAGAAGCCCTGTCTCCAAAAAAAAAAAAAAAAAAAAAAAAAAAAAAGAAGAGACTACCCCTCCCTAGAGGGTGGCTCTTTTCATCCTTCAGCCTTGGGAACCACACCCCTCACCCATCCTAGCAGGTGGAGCCAGAACACCAAGAGGGCTTGGGAAGAAAGAAACAGCACTGAGAGATGAGCATGCTTGTCTGTCAATGAAACACTCCCCAGCTCTTACCTGGGCGACTGTATCCTGTTGTGTCCTGGGTGGGGATTGGGTACATTGGTGCTGGGCCAGGGTAGAGATGGGAGGCTTGTGGATGCCCATAAGAGTTCACTGCCAAAGCAAAACAAGAGTTATGTGACTAGGGGCTTATTGTAGTCAACAAAGCAGGAAAAAAAAAACCACATTCCCAGCTGGGCAGTGCTGGCACATGCTTTAATCCCAGCACTTGGGAGGCAGAGGCAGGTGGATCTCTATGAGTTCGAGGCCAGCCTGGTCTGCAAGAGCTAAGCTAGGACTGTGTACACAGAGAAACCCTGTCTCAAAAACAAAAAACAAACCAACAAAAAACCACATTCCCTTGTCCCATCAGCCTCTGTCTCTCTTCCTGCCTTGGTTCTTGGATCCTGCAAGCAGGAAGCATTCTGCAGAAGCTACCAATCCTCAGTTCTTAGGGTGAGAAGGGATGGATCCTGGCAGTGTGAAATATCAAAGATCTGAGAATAACCAGAAACATCATCATCAGATCCCTTTTCACTGGCTTGAACCCCTGTGTGAATCAGGTGAAGATTATTCCTGGGACAATTTGGAATAAGAACTTTCTTTGCCAAATTTCCTCCCTTTCTAAAAAGTAATTTTGATCTCCAAAACCACAGTATGAAAAGGAACCAGGTCTGCTGCTTCTGCAGTTCCTTAGGACCTCCTGCCGGACTTCACTGATCAACAAATGTTCCGTCAATAAACCAGTCCCAAGGCTCAGCCTGGTCACTGCCTATCAAACTGGCTCCTCCTTTCTCTTCCCTTCACCCTTCATTTCCTTCACAGTCCACTTCTTTGGCAACTTTGCATAATACCTTGGTTCATAGATGGCTCCGGTTTGCCACTGGTAAGAGCACAGGAGTCACTGATGCGGGCAGGGGCAGGTGGTCGGTGGGAGCCCCCTTGTGGGGGCATGTGACCAGTCTGGGTGAGGAAGTGGTTGAGCGAGTCACACAGGTTGGCGATGTGATGCTGGTCGAGGGTCCAGTTCTTCTGCTCTGCCTGCCGTAGACTCTCCATCAGCTCTGCAAACGAGAGAACACTGGCCATGCCAACCCTGAGAAGCTACCACAATGAGAACACCAGCCAGGCCAACCCTGAGGAGCTACCACCACGAGAACACCAGCCAGGCCAACCCTGAGGAGCTGCCAAAGCCCCCACCACCCCACCCCTGGTGCAGCTCCTCCCATCTGTACCACCAACACTGTGTACTAACAATAGTGACGTCTACCTTTTTCTTTCTTGTGTGGTCAGTATATATTGAAATGCAGTGTGTCAGCAAGTATCATTAAATGTGGCAGGTTTTTTTTAATGAGAATTTTTTTTCCTCTAGGACAGCATTAACCTTATTCTGTACTCACAATTTTAGAATTAAAAAAAAAAAAGACTAGAAATAATCCTACTCACTTCAGTCTAGCTAAGGATGCTTCTTGCAAAATTTGAAACTACTTTTTTTTCTCAAAGGGGAATCCCAAAGTGACCATCCAGAGGCCATGATTTACATCTTTTCAGCTTTCCATTCTATTTATTACTTGCCAAATTCTTATTTTAATTTGCATCTCATTGATAAATAAAAATATTCAAAGTGGGGCTGGAGAGATTGCTCAATAATTTAGAACACTGTCTGCTCTTCCAGAGGACCCAGGTTCAATTCCCAGCATCCACATGGCAGCTAACAGCTGTCTATAAACTCCAAGACTTGACCCTCTTACACGGACATACATGCAGACAAAACACCAATCAATGTACATAAAATATGTAAATATATTATTTTAAAAATGTTTGGAACTGGAGAGATGGCTCAGAGGTTAAGAGCTATTCTTAACCTGGCTACTCTTTCAGAGAACCTGAGTTCAATTCCCAGCAACCACATGGTGCTCATATCTATAAAGAGATCTGGTGCCCTCTTCTGGTGTGTAGGAGTACATGCAGACAGAACACTGTTTTCATACTAAATAAATCTTTTAAAAAAAATTCCAAGTGACTTGATGAATTCCCTATCATTTCTCTGTCAGGAAGCAAAACTACAAAACGGTGGCATCTGACTCCCAGGAGCCTCTCCTCCTCCCCAAGACAAAGATGACAGGCACAAAGCATTGTGGTATTAGAACAATGGCAAACATCTGAGTCAACCTGAAAAGACTTATATCTGTCTTGTATAACATGCAGAAGTGATGAAATTCTCAGTCCCACACCCAACTGAGCATCACTTGGGTCCTGGTACATCCCTCTTCCCACTCCGGAAGTGGTCCTTAAAGTGCTAACCTGAGAACTGGGACTGCTCAATGCTGGACCAGTTGAGCCGGTTCACCATTTTGAAGCTTTCCTTTAAGGAGTCGATATTGGAGCACCAGTCTGGAGGGAAGGCTACGGAGAGAAAGGCGGCAGTGAGCTAGGGCAGGAGAGAGTAGTCAACACATGCAAGTCTCTCACCGCGACCCACCCGGCTTAACAGCTGCACGACCTAGAGAGCTGAGGCCACTCCCTCACTGGGGATTCAGGAATGGTAGTGACCTGTCCTTTTAGCAGGCCAGTTCACAGGCAAATATGCAAACCAATGCTAATTCATCTATGACTATGAACAGGAAACAGTGAGACCCCCCGAACTCGATCTTCCACAGTACAGGGCTTTATGAAGCGACTTCCACCGGCTGAGATGAGGGAAGAGGGTAAGAGACTGGACCTAAAAGACCAGCTGCTAGGTTTTCCACCCATGGCTCCTCCACGCCAGCAGGACAGAGTTCACTCACCCTCCTCCCAGCTTCCTCTGTCCCCTCCGTGCTCACCAAAGCCAGTGCTGTTGATGGGCGCCTGGCTCTGTGCTTGCTGCTGCGGTGGCTGCTGGGCAGGGTGGGAATGGTGCTGATGAGGGTGGTAGCCACCATGCTGCAGTGGCGGGGGATGCATGGCCATCACAGCGGGGGGGCCATAGCCTTCAGCTCCGGCTTGTTTTCCCCCTGGGGTAGTACAACCATCAGGGCTTGGGGTGTGCAGTGGAGGGGCACCCCCTACAGTTGAGGGGCCCTGCGCGGGTGCTTGTGGCTGCTGTGGCTGTTGGGGTGGTGGCGGCTGCTGCTGCTGTTGCTGCTGCTGCTGAGGTGGAGGTTGCTGGTACATGTAGTAGTTGTTAGAAGGCGGCATGTCTCCCAGGAGTGAGGAAAACCCTGCCGGGGAGGAGGAAATAGGGAAGTGATTTGAGCTGGACAGTTTCACTCACTAGCATCTTCTCTCAGGAAGTGAGCTCGGGCAGAAGAGTTGAAAGGACAAGAGCATAATCTGTGACCGTGAGGACCCTGTGTCCTTCCTAGAAGGTAACAGACCAGAAAATCAGTTAAGTTATGGGAAAGCTTTGATGTATTGGTGACCACAGAAATATTAATAAGAATTTTTAAAAACCTCCATTGGTGACCTTTAATGCTACTTTTAGGGGGGACTTAGGTATAGGGCTGGGATCAGTTTCAAAGGAAGTCACATGGCAGATGAAATTAAAGAAATAAATTATAATGGCTTGCTCCGCCCGATCGGCTCTGCAGGCCTCTGCGGCTCTGCTTTCTCGTATTCAAGATCAGGTAATGCAGCTTGGGTGGGAAGCAGCATCCGGACTGGTTAACCTCTCCAGCGACTGGGCAAGGAAGAGCTAACCTGGACAGTGGCAAATACAGCAACACATAACCCTAAAGTCTCCACCACTCAACCAGCTTTCAAAATCATTAAGTTCCTTAAACATTAGCAGGTATTTTTCTTAAATTGTGTTTTCTGGGTGGGAAGTGGTAGCACTCGCCTTTAATCCCAGCACCCGGGAGGCAGAAGCAGGAGGATCTCTGTGAGTTCAAGGCCAGCCTGGTCGATAGAGACCCTGCTGAGATGAAAAGAGAAGGGAGAGAAGGGAACAGGGAAGGAGAATGGCAGAGGAGGCCTGGAAGGAGAGAGGAGAGGAGAGAAGAGGAGGAGAAACTCACGACACATCAGCAGGTTCTGAAAGGGGCTCAACCCAAGTTTACATTTTCTCTCTGCTGGGATGACAGACCTCAGACGGAAGAGTTAATGTGATGGAGGCCCTTGTGCCCCTCATCATTATGCCTAGTCCACGCTGCCTACAATGAACAACCCAATATACAGGAAGACCTGACACCTCCCTTGAACCCCCAGCTCTACCAATACATCTTCTTCTTTAGGAATATATGAACTGGGGCTGGAAAGATGGCTCAGTGGGGTAACGTGCTTGCTGTGCACTTGTGAGATGCAGTGTTCGGATCCCCAACACCTATGTGAATGCTGGGAGGGTGTACAGACACTGTAATCCCAGTACTCAGGGGGCAGAGAGAGGAGGGTCCCAGAGCAAGGTGACTAGCCCTAGGTTCACCTGATGTTGATCGCAGAACTCCACAAGCATACACATTTTACACATTTACACATTTACACAGACACAGACACATTTGAATATTCAAATGCAAAAACATACACAAACAAAAATGTGTGCATGAGCGTGCAATTGTGTGTATCTATGTGTGTGTGTGTGGTTGCTTTTTTGGTCAACTTTACATAAGCTAGGGTCATTTGAAAAGAAGGAATATCAATGAGGAAATGCCTCCATCAGATTGGGTATGCAGGCATTTCTGTGGGTCATTTTCTTAATTGATGATTGAAGTGGAAGGGCCCTGACCACAGTGGGTAGCGCCATCCCTGGGCAAGGGGTTAAGAAAGCAGGCTGAAGCTGGGCATGACAGCACACACCTTTAATTCCAGCACTCAAGAAATAGAGGCAGGCAGACCTCTTTGAATTCCAGTCCAGCCTGATCTACATAGTAAGTTCTAAGACAGCCAGGGCTACATAAAGAAACCCTGTCTCAAAAAGAAAAAGAAAGAAAGTAGGCTGAGCAAGCCATGGGAAGTCAGTCAGTAAGTGGCACTGCCCACGGCCTCTGCTTCAGTTCCTGCCTGTCCTCTCGAGGTACCCATCTTTCAGTCCTGGTCTGTAGCCCAGCAACTGGAAGCAAACCAGGATACTGTACAGATACAATCACAGCAGAGCGCGGGGCCACACCATCTCAGGAGGCCACCCAATAAGGACTTTTAAGTAGTTCTCGCTCAACAACTGTGGAAATTTGCAAAAGGGCAGGATATCAGCTGCTGTTGAGAAATTACTAGGTATTCCTCGTGCTGGGAATGATGAGGTGTGGTGGTGAGTAAAGGAGAGGTGCTCACCGCTGAGCGATGTATGCAGAAACGGAATTCAGAGGGAATGATAGGGTGTCTGGGAAATTCACTCAGCTATTCCCACTTCGAAACAAGCTCCGCGGCAAATACAGTAATCTTAACAAAATAAAGTTAAGTGACGGAAGCCAGGAGTTTGTTATTTATCCACTCTGCTCTGGTATCTGTTTGAAATATTTTTAAAAAAATAACAAATAAAAAACACACTAGCTTTAATCCTGGCACTCAGGAGGCAGAGGCAGGGGGATCTCCCTGAGTTCAAGGTCAGGCTAGTCTACAGAAAGGGGTTCAGGACAAAAATGTTCATAGTGGGGCCCTGTCTCAAAGGAAATAACCATAATAATGAAGTGCCAGGGGCTGAAGGTGAGGTTCAGTTGGCTGCCCCAGCCATAGCTCAGTGTTGTTCTGATTGTATTCAGTCCTGGTCCCCATCCTAGCACTTAAACCAGACATGTAACAGAACACACCTGTAATCCCAGCACTCAGGAGAGAGAAGGATCAGAAATTCAAAGTCATCCTTGGCTAGACTGTTTCAAACTCAAGACCAGCCGGAGACATCTGCCATTATGTCTCAATCTCACTAACTAACTAGAAAGAAAAGCAAGTTATTTACTTTAATAAAGCGGAAGGATTCTTTGGGCAAGGATACTACCACTGCCCCCTAGTGGTCATACTCTGAATGACTGGCTCACAGCCCATAGCTATCCCAGAACTAGAGGTGTGGCACAGTGGTGCAACACACACACACACACACACACACACACACACACACACACACACACACACAACCCGAGGTCGGATCCCCAGTACTGAGGGAGGGGGGTGAGGGAAATCGCTGCCTTTGGATGATCATCTAGTTTATTTTCTGAAGATAATAACCCAATCAGCTGTCTGGCACCACAGAGTTTTAGTCCTTATGTTTCCTCTGACCTTTATGTTTCATATATTAAAACAAGAAACTGGGGGCTGGCAAGATGGCATATTCCGCTAAATGTATCTGCTGCCAAGCACAACCCAAGTTTGATCCCTGGGACATATATGGTAGAAGAGAACTGAGTCCCACACGTCTGTCCTGACAACATGTGCCACGGCATGTACAGTTCACGTGCAGGCATGTGCGCGCGTGCGCGCGCGCGCACACACACACACACACACACACACACACTAAAATGCAATTTTTTTTTTTTTTTGGTTTTTCGAGACAGGGTTTCTCTGCGGCTTTGGAGCCTGTCCTGGAACTAGCTCTGTAGACCAGGCTGGTCTCGAACTCACAGAGATCCGCCTGCCTCTGCCTCCCAAGTGCTGGGATTAAAGGCATGCGCCACCAACGCCCGGCTGAAAATGCAATTTTAAAAAACAACCAAAAGACAGAAACCAGAAGAGGAGAGAATGTTACCGCTTATTTGACAATATAAGGAGCCTTTAATCCCAGAACTCAGGAAGCAAAGCCAGGCAGATCTCTGCGAGTTTGAGGCCAGCTTGATCTACACAGTGAGCTCCAGACAAGCCAGGAATACATAGAGACCTGGTATCAAAGAAAAATAGGAAAGACGGAAAAGAAACCTAAGGCCGTCACATGCCTGTCCTGGCTGCAGACTCACCGTGCTGTGAGGAGGAGGAGGAGGACCTCTCCAGCATGGACTTGTAGAGGTTGCGGAAGGACCAGCTGAGGTCCTGAAAGTTGATCTCTGAGTAGGAGAATTTGAAGTCAGGGTTGGTGTTGTAGAGGGGAGGGGCGCCCTCTGTGCTTTCACGGCCTGGAGCCCCTGCTGCCACTGCTCCACCATCCACAGACCCCGGGCCCTACAGAAACAGGTAAGGATGATGATCTAAGTCCCTTCTGAAGCAGTACAACCCTCCAAAGGCCACCAGCCACCAGGCTCTCAGGCCCATCCCTGTCACCTTCTCCAGCTGACCAGTTTCTCACCTGCTCTTCCTGCTCTGGTAGGCTCATGTCTTGAATCTGACCTCTTTATTGTCACTACCCATTTCTTCTCTATGACCCTTCCCCAGGGTCCCCTTGCCTTCCTGTCCTGACTGCAGCTTTCCTGGCTCTTGTTCTTTTTACCACCTATTTTCCTGATTTGCTCAGAATTCTGCCATTCATCTGTCCATCTGGTTCCCTCCCCTTCCTTCTTTCTCAGAATCCCTGCCTAGCATATCATGGGTCCTTAGCACAGAGCTGTGAACAGGGCAGTATCCAAACCTACTCAGCCATCCATCAACTGCCCTGTGCCGTGGCCCGATTCCTACCTGGCTGTAGCTGGCCATGGAAGAGGGGCTCTGCAGTGACATCTGAGGAGTCCCCTCATGAGGAAGTGAGGTTTCTCCACTCCCTGGAACACCTCCCCGGGGGCTTTTGCTGGCCTCCTGTTCTGGGGAGTCTTGGGGCAGCTGAGAATTATAAAAAAAGAGAGAGAGAGATAAATCTATATGCAGGGGTGAAACACCTACCTTTGTCCACGCCTTTGTCTCCCCTTTGCTATTAACCCACACCTACCACAGAAATGACTAACATCCAAGAAAGGGATGTCCCAAAGAGGGAAGCACTTACGTCATCATCTGGAGGGTGCCTTCTCTTCCGGGAAATATCAGGGCAGGTGTCAATTGTCCAATAAGAGCCCTGGAAGGAAAACCCAAGCCCACCAAGAAGAAACGTATTACCTACACAAGTTCCTGTGGAAACAGGTGCTCAGGAAGCTTCTCACAGTTGTGCTGGGAATGGGGCGGGGCTGGGAAATGTAACTCAGTGCCAGAAAGCTTGCCTAGCATGGACAACGCCTCAAATTGGATTCCCCGGCAGAGAAGAGAAGAAGGAAGAAGGAAGTGAGATCAAGCGAGGAGGAGGAGCAAGAGATAGAGAAGAGAGAAAAGCACAGTGCTGGACGTCCAGACAGAAGCCGAGGGAGCGGGGGACCAGTGAGGAACGGATCTGTCCTCAAAGTCACTGAGCAGAGCAAACAGTAGCTTCAAGTGTTCCAACGGGGCAGAAGAACAATGGTAGCTATGTCAGAGAACTGGAAATGGCCAGAAAAAAAACAACCTTTTCCCCTTATGAGATGAGGCAAAAGTCCAGTGGGCTTTACCATCTGTCAAATGGGGAAAATGCCCCCTCCTTCTTTCTCCCTTTGGTAGGTAAAACCTGAAGACTTTGCATAGAAAAGACTTTGCTTCCAAAAAGACAGTAAGCAAGCTGGGCATGTTGGCACACACCTGTAATGCCAGCACTCAGGAGGGACTGAGGCAGGAGGATGGTAAATTCAAGCCAGCCTGGGCTATACAGTGAGCTAGTCTCAAAAAAAAAAAAAAAAAGGTGACAAGCTAACATTTTACGTGTAGGAACAAGTGCCACTCAAAGGAGTAGCAGCCTGGGCTACAGAATGAGATTATCTCACAAAAAATAAAACAGGCTGGGCATAGCAGCACATGCCTTTGTTAATTATTTGGCTTTTGCTTTTTTTTTTTTTTTTTTTTGGTTTTTCGAGACAGGGTTTCTCTGTAGCTTTGGTGCCCATCCTGGAACTAGCTCTTGTAGAGCAGGCTGGCCTCAAACTCCCAGAAATCCGCCTGCCTCTGCCTCCTGAGTGCTGGGATTAAAGGCGTGCGCCACCACCGTCCGGCTGGCTTTTGCTTTTTTTTTTTTTTTTTTGGTATTTTCGAGACAGGGTTTCTCTGTGGCTTTGGAGCCTGTCCTGGAACTAGTTCTGTAGACCAGGCTGGTCTCGAACTCACAGAGATCCGCCTGCCTCTGCCTCCCGAGTGCTAGGATGGCTTTTGCTTTTTAAGATGGAATTTCTCTATAAGGCCTTCGCTATCCTGGAACTCTCTACGTAGACCAGGCTGGCCTTGTACTCTCGAACATCCACCTGCCTCTGCCTCCTGAGTGCTGGGATTAATGGTGTGCATCACAATACCCACCTTGGTATATGCCTTTAATCCCCCCAACTCAAATCTCCTAGTTGGGGGCTAGCTATTAAGTTCAGGCCTACACAGTAAGACTCTATCTTAAAACATAAGAAGAAAGAAAAGAAGGAAGGATTGCGTAGGGGAGGAGGAGACAGGAAGGAAGAGGTGAGAAAGGAGGAAGGAAAGGAGAACCTCAGAATCAACTCTATCATAAACATCCCTATTAAAAACAAAAAGATTTCATCGTCTTCCTTAGTCACCCGTTCTACTGAGGAGCCAGAAGCTTGGCAACTGTGTTCTTCCTTTGAGGAAAAACAACGATGCTTTTAAAACTAACATGGCTTCCTCTTCTAGGTAATCAGAGCAGCCACAGGACTGAGTGTCAACTACCTCGCTCTCCTTCCTTCTCCCTCTGGTTCCCCAGCATCTCACCTTCCCAGGGTCGTCCCGAGGTCTGGGCACCTTCCGGAAGCACTTGTTAAGAGAAAGGTTGTGTCGAATGGAATTCTGGGGAAGCAAAGAAGCAAGTTAGGTCTGAGCCTTGTCCAAAGGGACACAGAAGAACATACAGCAGAGTCCCAGGGCACACGTAGCAGCTCTTCACTGTACTGCTGGAAGGCCCAGAAGCCACACAGAAAACAGGGGTGAGAAGAGAGAATCACCGAATTAACTGGAGAGAGGCAATGGCGACCAGGTGGTCTGAACGCTAATTTATGGTTTTTCAGCCTTCCTACCAAACTGACAACAGGTTCTATGCCTCAAATCAGGAGGATCGTTGAGGTCATACCTAGCCTGGTGATAGCAAGTTCCAGGACAGCCAAGAGTTACATGGGAAGACGCTGTCTCAAAAAACAAACAAAACAACAACAAAAATAGCCAGACATGGTACCCCACATCTGTAAGCCCAGCACTTAGGAGACACAAGCAATAGAGTGGCCACAAGCTTGAAGCCAGTCCGGTCTACAGTCACATGAGCTCTAGGGCAACCAGGACTGCGTGAAAAGACCATCTTTCAAAAAAGCAGCCAGGCGGCCGGGCAGTGGTGGCGCACGCCTTTAATCCCAGTACTTGGGAGGCAGAGGCAGGCGGATCTCTGTGAGTTCGAGACCAGCCTGGTCTACAGAGCTAGTTCCAGGACAGGCTCCAAAACCACAGAGAAACCCTGTCTCGAAAAACCAAAAAAAAAAAAAAAAAGCAGCCAGGCATAGTTGCATGCTCTTAATAAACCCAGCTCTCAGGAGGAAGAGACCAGGGAATCTCTGTGAGTCTGAGACCACTCTGGTTTACACACAGAGGTCCAGGACAGCCAGAGCTACATGGTGAGACCATGGGAGGAGGGGTGCTGATGAGTCAATGAGATGGGGTACGGGGGCAAAGTGCTTGCCACGCAACCCTGGGGCAGCTGATTCCTGAAACCCATATACAGACAGAAGGGAGAGGCTCAACTCTACAAAGTCATCCTCTGACCTCCACATGCACACCGTGGCACAGGCCCGTGAGCACGTGCACACACACCCTATGCACATAATAATAATAATTATAAATTTTAAGTAGGGATTGGGAACTAGTTCAGTGGATAAAGAGTGTGGCACCCAAGCAAGAGACCTAAATTACCTAAACTCAAATCTCTGGAATTCACATTAACTAGGTTTAACCAGGCACAGCTGTACTCCCACAGTTTTAGGATTAGATGTGAAGTGGAGACATAAGAATCCGTGGAAGAAACAGGGATTGGTGGTACACGCCTTTAATCCCAGCACTTGGGGAGGCAGAGGTAGGTGGATTTGAGTTCAAGGTCAGCTTGGGCTACAGAGTGAGTTTCAGGAAAGTTAGGGCTACACAGAGAAACCCAGTCTTGGGGAAAGAAAAAAAGAAACAAATAACAACAACAATAACAAATCTTGGAAGATCACACTACACAGTATGCATGTACTCACTTGTACACACATGAACACACTCACACCAACAAATAAACACCTCAAATTCATATCTACCTCTACCTCTCTTCTCAATTCCCCACAAAAAGCGAAAGAACAGTATTTTTATACTGTTTACATATATTATAAGGAGAAAATAATCCGATGGGGAGATTAAAGCTCCCAAGTGCAAGGACTAATTTAAACACCTGGAACCCACGTAAAGCCAGGAACAGTAGGGTGTTCTATAATCCCAGGGCTACACACTGGGAGCACTATGTTGTCCTACAGCAAACGGGAGGCAGAGACAGTGCCCACAAGTTCACAGACCACTCCGCCTGCTACACACGTGTTAACAACAAAGAGACATTGTCTCAAATGAGAGGGCAAGCACCAACACCCAAGGTTGTCTTCTGAGCTCCACGTATGCTGTGGCGCACAGCACCATGGCACCCTTGTCCCTCATTAACATAAAAAAACACATGCAAGTGCACGCACACACACACACACACACACACACAAGGACTTTAAAAAAAAACAAAACTCAGGAGTGAAACCAAAGCACAGACCAGCTCCGTTTTCTCAACAACACTCAGAATGACCATGTCTGGAGAAAAGGAAGAGCCGTGGTACGTATGTGTTGGTATATCGGGAGATGTAGCCTAGAGGAAGACACGTACCGAGGGAAGAGTGAATGCTTCCAACAGCCTCAGCTCATCATCTGGTTTGTAAGTCAACGGTGATTTATGGAGTGAGAAATGAGAAAACAACATTTAATTCCCACTCCTCCTCAACATCTGGAAAATGAGTTGCTGCTCCAAATGACTACAAGAAAGCCTGGCTTGGTACTGCAGGCCTGTCATCCCAATATTGGGCAGTCAAGACAAGAGAATCGGTAGTTCAAGGTCAGCTTCAGCTACATTTGTGAGTTCCAGGTCAGACCAGGCCAGCCCAAGCCATATGAGACATTGTCCCAAAATATATAGATCTTTGGGGGATTTATTGTTTGGGTTCTTCTACTTCTTCCTCCTCCTCCATCTTTTTCTTCTTTTTTGTTTGGGGGAGGGTCCCACTATGTAGCCGTAGCTGGACTGCAACTTGCTATGTAGACCAGGCTAGTCTTGAACTCAGATCCACCTATGTATACTTCAAAAGTGCTGGGATTAAAGGTGTGTGTGACTAAACCTGGCTAAAAAATATGTAGTTTAATATCAACCTTCTTTTTGCAAGGAGGGTTCCCACTGTCTCTCCCTAACAACATCGTTGCTTGGTTAGTGAACCAGCTATTGGTAAAGGACCTGGTTACTAGAGAATAGTAATATACATTCAATTCTTAATATACATACAATGTTTCAAAAGACGATGACAAGGGAGCTATAGAAATTTGATGAGTTTCCTACCAAAGCAGGAGTCGTGCCTTGCATTGCTCAATGACTCGAACATTGCAGAGCCACAAGAAAGACAAGAAATCAAAGACTGCCCTTTTGGGGGAACAGGACAATAAGAGGGTGTGGTAGCCAACAGCATCCTACTATCCTATAACTATACTTAATTACTTGGCATCACTAGTGTTTCCATGGTAAAGCTGCTGAGGTTGATTTAGACTCAAGTACATAAAAGTAGGGGTAGAAGATAAGAGACCTTGAGTTTATATATCCCTCAGACAGGTCAGAATGAACCAGACCAGGTTACAGGAAGAAATAAAAGTAGGGGAAAGATTGCTAACGGCAAAGTACAAGCCCAGGCTGTAGAAACAATCCCACCTTCCAGCCAATGCCAGCATTCTTGTAATAGGGGAAGTTATCGCAGATCCAGCGGTAAATCTCACTGAGGGTCATCTTCTTGGCTGGCGAGGAGTTGATGGCATAGGTGATGAGGGTGGCATAGCTGTAGCGTGGCTTGCCATCTTGGTGGACTGCTGCTTCATCTTTGCTGAGGGTGGCATTAGGATCCGTGGGAGAGCCTGGGGAACACTTTCGGCTGCCCCCTGGAGGCACAGCCTGAGAAGCGCTCCCCAGCTTCTCAATACTAGCTCGGAGAGTCAGCTGGGGCAGCCAGTCTATGGAGGTGAGGCTGCTCTCTAGGTCAGAGGCCATTGTGCTTCTGGGTTCTGCAGAGAAGACAAAGAGGGGAGGAAGGCAGATTAATTTCCTGTTTATTGGAGCCAGAACAACCCCATGTCCAATGCATAAGGCAAGCAGTTTCTTCCCATTTTAATTCCTACTCAAGAACGCTCTCCTGAGATAACCCATGATCCCAAGTGCAAGTGCCACAAGTCTCCCACCAGATGACGGAGCACTTCATACCCCCATCTTAATGGAGAGTGTCACTACAAGGCCTTGCCTGCTGTTGACAGAATTCTGTCCCTCCCAGTTCCACAGACATTCAGTCCCAAAGAAACACAGAGGCCGGGCTGGAGAGATGGCTCAGTGGTTGAGAGCATTGCCTGCTCTTCCAAAGGTCCTGAGTTCAATTCCCAGCAACCACATGGTGGCTCACAACCATCTGTAATGAGGTCTGGTGCCCTCTTCTGGCCTTCAGGCATACATAGAGACAGAATATTGTATACATAATAAATAAATATTTAAAAAAAAAAGAGCCGGGCGGTGGTGGCGCACGCCTTTAATCCCAGCATTTGGGAGGCAGAGGCAGGCAGATCTCTGTGAGTTCGAGACCAGCCTGGTCTACAGAGCTAGTTCCAGGACAGGCTCCAAAGCCACAGAGAAACCCTGTCTCGAAAAATAAAAATAAAATAAAATAAAAAAAAGAAAGAAACACAGAGGCCTACATTAATTATAAACTGGTTGGCCTAGTAGCTCAGGCTTTTTATTAACTCTTACATCTTAACCCAAAATTCTTGTCTGTGTTAGCCAAATGGCTTCGTACCTTTTATCAGTGAGGTATTCTCATCTTGCTTCCTCTGTGTCTGTGTGACAACTACAGACTGAGCCTTTCCTTTTCCCAGAATTCTCCTGTTCTGGTCGTCCCGCCTATACTTCCTGCCTGGCTACTGGCCATCAATACTTTATTAAAACAATACAAGTGACAAATCTTTACAGTGTGTTAAGACTGGGACAGCCGGGCGATGGTGGCGCACGCCTTTAATCCCAGGACTCGGGAGGCAGAGGCAGGTGGATCTCTGAGTTCGAGGCCAGCCTGGTCTACAAGAGCTAGTTCCAGGACAGGCTCCAAAAACTACAGAGAAATCCTGTCTCGAAAA